>NC_141990.1:166169142-166329142 GCF_049901715.1 Pseudonaja textilis
AATAAGATGAACACCTTATAGATGAGCATGTATAACTAGCAGTTCTGTCAGTTTCAGAAATGGAAGATCCTGATGAATTAAATGAGTCCAAAAATGTTGAAGAAGAAAACACTGAAGTTGAAGATGATTAAGAAGCTAAATGCAAAATGATTCTTTAATGTGTAATGAAAGTTATATTGCTTCATTAGTGAGTGTAGAAAAACTGTATGTTGTACTTCAAGAAATATAATGTAAAGAAGAAACACTGTTTTACTTTATCAAATTTCATTTGCAATTTAAAGTTATTTTGATATTTACTGATGCATCTCCTCAAAGCTTTTGAATTTTGACTTCCACTGAGTTAAGCATTCAATTAGAATGTTAGTCCTAATTTTTACTGAATTGTATTTTCAATTTTTATATCAAACAAAACTATAAAGCTGGCAAAATGTGAATATGCAAAAATAAAAGAAAATGTGCCTAACCTAAACATCTTAAATTATATGACTTGAATGAACTGTGTAAAATATATTTGATATGAATTGAGATATGAGGAGGACACAACTGAATCTGATTTTAAGGCAAACCATGACCAGTCGTAACAATCAAACCACCAGTGGCCTAGCTTAATTTGCAAACAAGGTTTAGGCTTTATCTATCTGGTTTTTTTCTCCTAGAATAAGAAAAATAAGAACAAATTATGATTTTGTTCTCTGGTTTCTTCTTAAGTGAATGGAGCCTGAGTCCTGGGAGTGCATATCACATTAACATTGGCTGCCTAAACTAGGGATGGTTTAATTGTTTCCTGCGTAGAATAGAATTTGGTTTAGATATTCTGTAAGGTCCCTTCCAATTCAAGTATTCTGTGATTTTATTGCTTTGGATAATCCAATATCTGCACCTCTATTTCTCACTAAGCTAACCTTATGGATTTGTTTGATGTGTGAATTCAATTTGTGTTCGTTCTGTTAAATAAAGTGAAGAACACTCATGTATGCATTTATGGGCTTATGCTGAAATACTTCTCCTTGGAATGTTTCTCAATATATTCCTGCAGACATTAGAACAACACTATGGAATCTGTGGCCATCCAGATGTTAATGGACAGTAGTTATAGTAAATGAGACTCCTGGGATTTATAGTACTACAATATCTATAAAGTCGTAACTAACATTCCCGTGTGCATGTAATTTTGGTGTGTTACCACACAAATTGAAAAGCATCCTTTTGTCCATGGTTATTTAAGTGAGCAGGATAGTGATGCAAGATAAATTGTGAGAAAATGTGGCCGAAGATATACAGTTTAGATGTATATTTGGTTTTCTTTTCTTTAATATGGACTATAATTTTTTCTTTTTTTAGAAGGCATTTTGTACATAGAGAAAATGTACACTTGTGCATGGTTGCACAGGGATCCATAAAATAAGATAACTCTTCAGTTGGAATAGTACTAAATCAAGTATCCTACTGAAAAAGCAAGAACAGTAAAACACGTTAGCTTCTTATTTATTTTTATTCTACAGCTTGTGATACTTCATCAGTAATGGTTTATTTTAAGTAGAGATTCAATGTGTGCAGAGTGAATAAAATTAATAATTTATCCTGTATACAATTGAAAGCATTCCTGAATGAATTGATTCCTACAACTTAACAATAATAGATTTAGTGCCGGAAACACTGCTTTTTCATTCTGTATGTAATGGAGTATGTAGCTATATAAAAATATAAGCCTTTTTTCTTTTATTATGTGTGTTAAATATATTAGCTTTAGCCAAATTCATGTGGTAAATGAGTCAGAATATTTGGATTAACAAGCTTAGGCCTATTTTATTGTAATAACATAAAGTGAAAAGTAATGTTCTAAGCTGGAAAAGGCTTATAAATTCAAGGTGTGTTAAAACTGTTTGAAAGTGTGTTAATTTCAAAACTACCCTGCTATGGGCAGGCTTATATTCCATCTGCAATGCTATCTAAAATCAATTTCACCTCCAATCTAGCCTGTACCTCTTCAGCATTCCAAGTGAAGACTTCAGACTTTTCCAATCTGACTGTCAGCCCCTGTTCTATAATGTTGTATTTAAACCTAATAAAATACTAAGATACTATGGCTTTGGGATTTTTTTCCATAACAGTAATTAACTATTTCTTATATTTGAAATGTCTTAATATGCTGTAATTCAGTGAACATAGAAACATTATGTGGTTGGAGATAATTATAACAGTGCAAGCAATGTATCAATGAAGGCTTTCCTAGCCAGCATCAATCCAGTGGTGATGAGCTTCCAGGCTAATAGGGCACATTCTAATTATTTGATATGTTGTTTTGTCAGCAACCGTGGCTGAGACCTACAGACGTGAAAGTGATCTGCTCTATAGTGTACTACTTAGCAGTTCACAGGCAACTGAGCCAGAACGGACTGACCTGTTGTGTTTCTAACTGAATTAATTTCTAATTAGCCCACACCATTGGAATTCTGGAAAGCTAGTTTCTGAGTGGTTCTTCATCCAGGTGAATTTGGAAGAAATTCCAAAGGCTAATTTTTTAGTTTCTGTCTTTGAATCTTGCTGATGTCTATTATTTTTCAGTGACTGCTGAATGACAGTGATTCAAGTGAGATTGCTATATGGTGTTTGTTAATTAAGGGCTGTTTTATTTTAGCATGACATGAAGTTGAAAACAAAACATTTGTTAATGTTCAGACTGTATTTCTTCTTGTTAGTTTATAAATCTCAATAGCTTTTGTTTGGAGTTGTGCATGCTGATTTGATATGATTGTTAGTACTTGTCTGTCTTTAAACTGATTTTGTGCCCATTATGTAGCAGTGTTCAGTTACTTTGGGCTTTTCAGGTTGCTCTAACCATATTACAAAGCTTTTACCTCTGAAGATGCCAGCCACAGTTGCTGGGCAAAAACATCAGGATACCATATGATTAGAATGTGTCTACTACTCTAGAAGCTGGAGGATCAAAGTAACGGACAGAAAAGCACTGAAGTCTACAGAATTAATTTGCAAAATTAAGTTGCAAAAATCTGTAAAACTGAAAATTCTTTACCATGTTCAGCTGTGATATTCTTCGTCATCTCTGCCATTCATCTTCATACCAGACCTTTTCCACTGAGCTATCTTCCGAATATATTTATAGAGGTTTGGAGAGAGGAGAGTGAGGAAATAGGTATTACACATCTGTATTTGAAACCATTTCTATAATGTTGCGTGTGTGTGTATGTGTGTAAACATTTAACAGCTACATATAACTCAGTAGGATATGGCATTTTAAACCATATCTGCTAGAAATAAAAATCAGAGTTGGAAGGGATTTTGGAGGTCTTCTAGTCCAACCTCTGCCCAAGGCATGAGTTGATATATGAAATATTCAGTTTTGTAATAATATTAGAAAATCCTTGCTGAGTGCTTGTAACATATAATCTTGAGAGCTTTAAAAATAAAATTCAGGTCCAGCTTTTTTTTCTTTAAAAAAAGAGCGATTGTAATGAAGCAAACCATGTAATTTTCCTTTTAAGACATTAATGACACACGCTTTCTCTTGCTTTCTGTCACCATAGTAGCGCTGTGTTTCTCAGCAACCAGTACATGCTTATTCTCACATTCTAGAAAAGCAGAAGGTGAATTTGCTGGAAATAATCTTTAGAGAGCCAGATCAAAGGCACTCTTCAATTATTCAGAATAGTTATTATAAATTAATGTACTTGAGTTTTTTATGGTAGTGAGGAGGGCCTAATGGCTAGAATTAAATAGGGTATTATTATGATGTACTATTTTGAAACAGAGCTTTTCTTGAGATGCCCTAATATAATTTGATTCCCTTCCCAGTTCTGGAGATCTTCAATAGCTTCTTAGCATAGAGATAAGGCTTTCATTTAAGAAAAATATATGTATTAAGGCTTGTGCCAGTAAAAGAAAAGTATATGCTTGAAATGGCATAATGCAGTTTTTCATTTTTGATATGCGATTTGTCTTAGGCACAATAGCAATGTTGTCTTCCCTAGTCCCTGACCTAAACATCTTAAAGGAACTGAAATATACCGAATGAGCGATTTTTGGAAAAGAGTGTGCCTTGTACTAGAAATAAGTGTATAAAGATTTATAGTTAAGAACCTCATATAATTGATTACTAAGCTTTCCTAATAGTATTTATCAATACTGGGAGTAACTTATGCATGCAATTATTATGCAATCTGTATCAAGCTGTTCTAATTTACATTTTGTTGCAATTGCTTAGGAGTTATTAATTTATAGATTACAATAAGTCTGCTTGCCCTAATTTTAAAACATTACAATGAAATTATTAACTGATATTATTAAAATTATTATCTAATTATTAAATGGATCTTGAAATATCATCCTATTAGGAGAGCTGCAATTAGTTTAGAGAGAGCAACAAACACATCAGAAAATGCATGCTTATGCATACTTCCTGTTCCCTGCCCCAGCATAACCATATAAGTGCAGCATACAGTTGTAGTGAATTGCTATACATTCATACAGCCATGCAAACACCAGCAAATTTCATAACAAAATCTTATCTTACTGAGTCATGAATTTAGCTTGATATATAAAAGGTTCCATGTGCATGAATGTCCATACATTGATAAAACACAAGCCCAGAAATGCTCACATTATTTATTTTATTCATCAATCTACCTATGTATTTTTAAAATAGTTGTATGATACATTATGCCATTTCAGGGCAGCTAGCAGCATAAAACAATAAAAGCCTCACAAGCAAAGATAGCAGCTCAAGCTTTCAAATAAATACATGTGAGCATTTCTATTATGGTGTTTTGTCAACATACGGACATTCATGCACATGGAACTTTTTATATATCAAGTTAAATTCATGACTCAGTATATGAAATTTGCTGGTGTTTGCATGGATTTCAAATAACAAATCAATAACATCTGTCTAAACATAGATTGCTGCAACTGTGGAAGTCATTGCAACTCAAAGGGAAAGTTTGGTAATGTGGTAAAGATCGAAAATCTAGTAGAATGAAGAGACTCAGAGGTGGTGGATTCCCCCGCCCTACATGTATTCAGGCAGAAGCTAATTAGCAGCCTATCAGGAATGTTTTAAGATAGGATTAAAATTAAAACATTAAAATTAAAACATTAAAATGTTTTAATAATATTCATTAATGTGTATCAATACTTGATCAAATAATTGGATCAATAATCACTCCTAGTTCCTAAGTGTTTTCTAATATTTTGGCTCTTACTAGCATGTATGTACCATGCTTGATAACGTTCTGTGCAGAAATGAAGTGAAACCCTTAATAAATGGACCTTCAAATCTTCAAAATTGGCCAAATTTTCATACAAGTTAGAAACCGAGAATGAAGATCCAGTAGCAATCAGCAACCATATTATTTCTTTATGTGAATCTTTGTTTGAATATGTATATTTACATATCTACATACATGAAGTTTTAAGCAACATTTTAATTTTAATTTAACACTTTATTCATGTATCGTGTTTAGAATATCACTATTAGTCCCAATAAACCTTGAAGAAAAGAAATATTCAGAATGGAACTGGCTACCCATCATCAGAGCTCAACAATGTGCACTCATTTTGTGCTGAAAGAAAATAGCTGATAGAGCCACAGGCTTATTTCTTCAACAGGAATTCGGGATCATCAGAGATCATGTCAATGTCAGATTTCTTCCAAAACATTAATCCTGAAATTACACATAATGAAACCCCTAGGGAGGGAATTGTACCTTTAACAAGCAACTCTGGAAATATAAAACCTGAAACTAACAGAGACCACTTCAGCAAGGGGATTAAGATCAGAAGCAGCCACTCTTCTACGCCATCAGAGCTACATCTTAAGTGGGTAGCGGAAAACAAGAAGCTGCAACAGTTGATAATAGAACTGAAGAAAAAACTAAGTCTCCAAGTGCAGCCAGGTAAAAAAAACATGGGGGTTACTAATTTTCACTGCTGGTGCTAATGAGTTCCATGATTCAGGAAGTAATAATGAAGGAAAGAGTAGCCCCTTTCTTGTATGCTCACATCCAAGTCCCCAAATTGTTGGATTAGGGAGCTACTTTGCAACATATTTGTATCTTCTAAGCCAGGGTTGTCAAACTCAAGGCCCACGGATCAGATCCGGCCCATGGGGTGCTTAGATATGGCCCACGGAGCCAACTTGGAAACCACGAAGTATCAGCCGGTGGTGCTTCTACTAGCGAAAACAGAGTTCAGGAGGGCCACACTGGCAGAGGATTGCAGGAAGTTGTCGCAGCTGAAAACCAAGCTTGGAAGCCCATTTTCACTGGCAGAGCGCTCAGGCCACTACAGGCACCCCAGCACGAGTGATGTTGAGCTGGCCACATCCACTCTAGCCACACCCCCATCCCCCCAAGGTCAAACACAAGCCTGATGCAGCCCTCAATGAAATCGAGTTTGACAACTCTGTTCTAAGCCATATTGACAATATTATCCTATATATACAAAATGGGAAGACGATGGCTCAACAAAATTCTGAGCTTGTCAGCTAGAAAGCTGGCAGTCCAATTTCCACTGCATGATGGGGTGACCTCCTGTTACTTGCCCCAGCTCTTGCTAGCAGTTTGAAAGCATACAAAAGCGAATAAAGAAATAGGTAGCACTTCAGTGGGAAGGTATCAATATTCCATGCACCTCAGCATATAGTCATGCTGGTCATATGACCATGGGATTTTCTTCAGACAATGCTGGCTATCTTGGCTAAGAAATAGAGATGAGCACCATCCCCTGGAGTCAGAAATGATTGGACAAGGAAACCTCTACCTTTATATATACAGAAAACAGAATAGAATACAGAATAACAAAGTTGGAAGAACCCTTAAAGGTGTTCTAGTCCAGTTCTCTGCTCAAGCAGGAGACTCTATAACATTCCAGACAAAGAGCTGTCCACTGTCTTCTTGAAACCTCCACTGATGGAGCACCCACACTTTCTGAAGGAAAGCCTTTCTACTGATTAATTGTTGTCACTGTCAGGATATTGAATCTCTCCTTGATAAGCTTCTATCCATTACTTCTTATCCTGCCCTCAGGTGCTTTGAAGAATATGTTGACTCACTCCTCTCTGTGAGAGCCCCTCAAATATTGGAAGACTGGTTTCATGTCATCTCTAGTCCCTCTCTTTGTTAGACTCAGTTCCCGCAACCATTCTTAATACAGTTTAATCTAATCATCTCCACTGCTCTTTGCTGAACTCTTTCTATCTAGAATCTCAATATCTTTTTTGTATTATGGTGACCAAAACTAGATGCAGTATACCAAGTGTGGTGTAACCAGTGCAGTATAAAGTGGTTCTAACACTTCATGTGATCTTGATCCCCTTGTTGATGCAGCCTAGGACTGCATTGAATATTTTGGCAGCTGCAGCACAAATGTGGGCCATCCCTTTGTAAAAGTATTTTAACCCACCAATAGTAGGTACGGAAGTAATGCAATGAGATTCCTTGAAATGGTCAAAGTTAGAATTACCAGAGGCTTCATATATGTATTTTTGTCTTTTCCCAGTGAAACTTGATGGCATGAATTTATGGAGGGGCTGCATAAAAAGGAATGGAAAGGATGCATATCTCTTGCTATAGAGTCTAGACCCATGGCATTTGGATTTTCATGCATGCAAAATAGTCCAAATGGAGATGTAAGAAGGTTTATGGACACCCTGAATTTGGAGGTTCAACTTAGAAAAATTAAATAAGATTCTGCCCTTCCTATGACAACTACTCAGCAGATATGCATTGCTGCTTATTGTTAGAAAGACTGTAAAAACAGGAGTAAGTAGAGTAGCTGGATTAGAACCTGCTAAATGCTTAAAATCACTGAAATTATAAGAACTAATTGCAGCATGATGGTTCGGCTGGACTTGTTGCTATTATCGATTTCTTATGATGGATTCTCCCTTCAAAATCCAGGCAATTGTAATCAGGCCAAAGTGCAGAGAATGTCTAGGCCTATTTTGTGTCCTTATGACCCTAGTAAATAAAATCTACAAGATTTTAGAAAGGCCCTAATGAATGACATTTTGAAGAAGTAGCTAAACTGCTTTATCTACTTTCTCAATGAACACGTACACACATGCACATGCATACATGCACAGACACAACACACAGACAATAGGAGACAGACAGGAGGCAATAGTGTTTACAAGTCTCTGCTTTCTTGTATCTAGTAATCTTTTATGTTTGAGCAGCTTGTATGCAACTTTTTACTGGACTGAAAATATTTTGCTTTCTGTGAGCCAAGCTTGCAGGACATTTACTGTATCTGTTCAAACCTATATTGATTCTGCATAACAATTTTTGTTTTTGTTCTTCCAGATTATCCCTCTGAAGAGTTGCTGCTCAGTGCTGAGCATCTTTGCAAGTCTTTCTCTAATCTCATTATTCAAGTGGCCTCACTAGCCAGGAAAACTGAAGTTGGTGGACTGTCTGATCTTCCAAATTAAAACAAGATAACCATGAATATTATAGCTGTTTTTTCTAAAAAAAAAATCCATAAATTGAAACTGGCATAAACTTTTACATTCCACTATTCTGCTTTTTCTCTGGGTACACATACTCTGGTTTCTCTTAAAATAAAAAAATATTCTATTGCCCATATATCTTTTAAAAAGCACTTATATTAAGCACATGAAATTTGGTACATATAATACTGTTGCCCAGTGGTTCTGAGTGTCTGCATGTTGTCACAGGGGCTCCGCAAAGGCTTGAAGAAACGTTATGATTCAAATCTTGAGGGGGCCATAGTCCTGGTCCATGGCCACAAAAGGTATTTAAAGGGGGTCCATGCTGAAGAAAAGTTGAGAACCACTGCAGTAGTGGATCTATAGAAATGAAATATGGGAACTCATCATAACATTAGAATGTGTATAGTGGTTTTGTTTGAATCCATGGGTTCAGTGTAAAAGAAAATGTGAAAGCAAGGAACAAAGCAGATTTCTTTATACTTTAAGACATGTACACATTTCTAGAGAAACTCACGATTTACAACACAGAAGCTTTAACCCAGTTTTAAGATGGTTTTATTGAATACTCATCTCAAAAAAATCACTTCAAAGGGAAAAGACACATCTTTTGTGTCTTTTGCGTTCAGTCATAAAAATAAATCTTTTGGGAATTTAACATGCATGTTAATATTCATTGAGAAGAAGAGTCCAATGGCTTGATTATTGTAGTTTTACTGAAGATAAGATGATGACATTATATAAGAACCAGAAGATGTTCCCTTCTTCATCTGTCTTTCATAGGCAGAATCAGAATAGTGAACTTATATATATTATGCATTTATAATTCCTGGCCCCTAGAACCAGAATTTCTTAAAACAAACATAATTACGTTGTCTTTGCCGACTGATGTCCAGTTGAAAATAAGTCAGAGTCCAGCAAAAGTGAGTGGCAAATCAGCTTTTCTGAAAGTAATGAAATGAGAGGTAGCTGGAAAAAAATTCCATACCCTAATTAACAGTGAAGGCTTACTAGTGGACAAGCATCTATACATAAGAAATTACATTCATGCAATTAAAACAATAAACTGAAATAAGCCATGGAAAGAATGGACTCTTATCTCTAGATTTACTCTCTTCTTGTTATTGTCACTGTATTTTTTGGGATGTATAGGACTCCTTTCTTATTTGTTCATTTATACTGAGAACTAGATTAGGAAGACCATCTATTATCAATTAATTACAGAATATAAACTATTCAGAAATTAGCTGCTCCCAGAGGTATCTTGCAGAGAACTTGGAAATCCTAAAACAAATTGTAGGTGATAGCTTCTTAGCTGTGCTGCTCAAAGGAAGAACCAACAGAGATGAATTAGCACAACTGTTAATAAATTGTGATTTTAGGTTCTGCCTGCATTCCACGTTGCCTGTCTTGTACATTCCATTTTGCCTGTATTGTGATAATATAAACAGAAGAGAAACAATGGATCTTATATTAGCTCTTTGGAGCAACAATTGAATAGTATCACTAATAAGACAACATTAAAAAGTGTCACCCTTATTAAACATCTAAAACTCAGCAAAGAATTTCTGGAGGGAAGGGGGAGGATTCATCTATATAAATCACTGAAATATCTGTAGTCTCCCCTTTGCCTTCTTACTTCACAACTTATTCTCTCTATTCTCTCCTCATCTTGAGGAGACAATTGAAAGCACTGATTAATGTAACAGGTAACTTTCCCCAGAGATCTAGGGGAAAGAAATTTTTTTGCTGTTTTAGAAAAGGGCCTAGCTTTTTCAAATATTTTAAGTTTTGTTTGGAGACAGAAATGTGAGCCATATTTCAACAGGACTCTACTTCATCTGTTGCCTTGGGCGTTTGGAAACAACCAGTAAACTTGGCAATTACTAAAAGAACAGCCAACTGCAAGCAGTATAAAGACCATCCAGCTCAGCAGGTAGGTGGCTGTCTGTGTCTATATCTGTCTGTCTGTCTGTCTGTCTGTCGGTCTGTGTGAGCATGTGCTGAACTGTCCATGGTGCTGCTGCTGGCAAGAGCACCTGGGTTACTTGCTGTATCCCACTTCACTCTCCAAACTCTATAGGGAAAAAAACTTACCTCTCTCAACCGAGTGAAGTCCTTTTGGAAAGCTGAAATGAATTGCTCCAGCAATGAATGGTACTTTTATGCAATTTTCTTTCTTCTAAGAATCAGAAGACTGTACTGGACCCTCCATTTCTTTCCCTTTAATAAAGATATTGGAGTGAGTGGCCTTTCTTTGTTTTGTGTCAAAACTCTAGGAGGAAACCCCCCACCATCTTTAGTTTTAAAGTCTGTAGTGGTTGCTTGACTTCAGGGATGTCATGTGGTTACGCATCATAACCTGGACTTTTCTTTTCCAATATACGACCTTGAAAGAGGACTTGTATCGTCCCTTTTCAAGACTATTCTATAAATGAGAAGAATTATGTTCTAGTGTTCTTTTCTTAAAGGAAACCCTTTTTATGGGAGAACAGAGTTTCAAATTAGTAGTGTTTATGCCCTTAGTTGACAAACATCAAATAGAAAAGAAATACCCAACCAAGGAACTACCAGAGGTAAAACTTCATTCCCGCCAACATCTATATGCAAACAGGGAGCAAACCCCACTCCCTTCTAGCAAGGAAGAAGTCAGGTAAGGAACCATCTGTAAGCAAATACCAAGTTCAGGGAGCACCAAGGACTCTACAGCTCAACTTTGAGCTGCATACATTATCATTTGTTGGCATTATGCCCAGGAATGACCAGTTGTTAAGTAGCAGGTTTGCTTTGCTTTTCCTTGTTTGTTCATGCTTCGTAACAGTGTGGCAGGTACATGAGGTCACAAAGCAGAAGTAGATAAAACTGGTTGGTTGGCTGAAGGAAAGCTATTCACTGAATTTTTTGCTCTGTGAGCGTGCTTACTGTACCTCTCCTTAAATTTGGTTTTGTTTTTATTGTAGTAGCTTAGGTTTACAGTATTGGTTTATTTAACTTATTTAATATCATTCTTATTTACTTCTCTTATTTTAGTTTATACATACTGTTCATTTACCATATTTAATGTATTTACTTATTTAGGATTAGTTTAGTTTAGTTAAGTATAGTGTGTTGAATTGATGATGGAAACATTCTTGTATTATGCAGGGAAACTGCTGTTTGAGGTAAGAGAACCTCTATATTATTTATTAATTTATTTGTCAACTTGCTTGTGTGAGTCTAGGATTAGTTTAGGATTCAAAGAAGTAACATGATAGGTAACGTGACATAAATAATGACATAAAACAGGAATCAACAGAATCTAGGTAAAAGTAAAGGTTCCCCTCACACAGACATGCTAGTCGTTTCTGGTTCTAGGGGGCAGTGCTCATCTCTGTTACAAAGCTGAAGAGCCAGCACTGTCTGAAGACGTCTCCGTGGTCATGTGTCCGGCATGACTAAACACCGAAGGCGCACGGAACGCTGTTACTTTCCCACCAAAGTGGTCCCTATTTTTATATTTGCATTTTACATGCTTTCAAACTGCTAGATTGGGACAAGTAATGGGAGCTCACTCCGTTATGCAGTGCTAGGGATTCAAATTGCCAAACTGCTGACCTTCTGACTGACAAGCTCAGCGTCTTAGCTACTGAGCCACCATATCCTACCATGGAATCTAGGAAGAAGCAAAAATTGCTTTAGAATAAGTTTTAGAATTAGTTTTGAACTTGAATATTTAAAAAAAATATCTGTACATCTTCTTTCAGGCCCTTTCTTGGTGAATTATGTTAATATCTTCAATTTAAACATTTCCTCAGGATCCACATCCAGAAAGGTTGGGAAACATGGATCTGTGGCCTTGCTTGGGGTGCACAAAGAAGCATATAGCTGTGGGGTTTGTTGGAGCCCTCAAATCCCTCTTCCTAATTAATTTGTAACATTGCTTGCCTCTTCTAAATTTTATATATGGGCTCATTTTTTTAATATTTGGGGGCTATTAGCCTCTAAAGGAACAAAATAAGATTGAATTCAAGGTTTATATTGGAAGAAGAGTGCTATTAAAACATCACTTTAACAGCAGAGCAAGTAAAGGCAGCTTTAGCTCATCCTGCAATGATGTCATGAGGATTGTTGCTTAACAATGGTTAGTGAGGGTCTTCATGCTATTATTATATTATTATTATTATATTATTTATATTATATTATTATGTTAGAGCAACATGAGGATCAACTAGTTGATTTATACTGTTTAATGTTGCTGTTAAAAATCTAACTTTTTAGGTCTGTCTCCGTAAATACAACGAGAATCAAAGACAACACAAAGAGTACATCAGTGAACTTCTGGCAAGACACCAGGAGGAGCTGGAGGAAAAAAATGCAAGAGTTACAGCTGTAAGTAATTCATTTCCCTTACAATCTCTTTTTGTTAAGCTTCTCTTTCTGTCTGTCTATTTTGATTCTGTGACTGATGGGTGCTTCTTATAATGTCTGTATCTTAGTTGGAAGAAGAAAATAAAAAGCTAGTCAGCAATATGGCAAACGCTGTTCAGGAAAACCGCAAACTAAAGGAGAAACTTCAGAAGAAACTTCAGGAAACTGAAGGAAGTGAGTATGTAACTTAATACATTTTAATAATTTTTGTTTTAAAAATGAAAGTGAGTGATAATTATTTTGTTATTTTTTGCCAGGGCTTGCCCAGCTGAATACAGATGTCACAGAATCCATAGAAGATAGGAGGAGGCAACACCAGCTAGAAGAATTGGAGGGGGAAGTCGAAGAGATGTGCTCCAAGGTATACCTCTCTGGAATGTTTAACCAACATAGAGAAAGATGAGATGCCACCTTTATTGGATGAACGTGGAATAATCCCACTCACCAGCTGCTGTTTCATATGATATTTACATAGGAAACATGCAAATAATAATAATAATAATAAAGAAATGTTCTTTCTCTGATTTTTTCCAGCTTTTCTTTTGCTGAGATTACAAATTCTGAAAAACATCTGTACCAGAGATGCTTCAATGCAAGATCTGAAGAAAAGCCTTGGAATGTAACTTTCCAGAAATCCCTTCTTTTCTTCCTCAAAACAAATCTGAAAGCTCCTTCTATGATCGGGGCCTTGATGAGGCGAAGGGGCTCATGTGGGGTAAATGGAATTGTAGGCCATGTCAGCAGACGTATAGCTGTCCAGAAGGGTCACCCAAAGCAAATAGGCCATGATGGATATCCCAGATTAACACCAATCTCATCTGCCAACCCATACTAGACCAGCATGGCAGATTATGGTCTATTCCTTCCACATGCCAATACAACCTCAAAAATGGCCCTCGTTCCCCAGAGGCCCTAGGGCAGTGATGGCAAACCTTTTCATCCTCACATGCCGAAAGTGCATGTGTGCACACATATGTGCATGCACGCATGCCTGCACCCATAATGCACTGCCTGTGCCACCTCCACCCTCCTGCGCATGCACATGTGAACCCCGCACACATGCCGTGCACCTCTGTGCATGAGTGCACAACCTCATGCACTATGTGCCTCTGAGCATGCTCGTGCATCTTACACTCGACTAGAGCAACTGCTGATTGAACTCAACAATATGCATTGAGATTATGACGAAAAGGTGAAAATTTAAATGATAGGACTCTGCACTAGAGGTACAGAGAATGGACAATGTGGCAGATTTGGTTTTCTCATCAACCAAAAGCTGGAAGAATCTGTAGTAAAATTTCAAAGTATATCAGACAGAATAGCCAAATGCATCATTCACCTGAACATCCATCCAAGCTTCAAATCATTCAAGCTTACACACCAATTATAAGCTGTAGTGATGATGAGGTTGAAGAGTTTTACAACAATGTTGCCTGCCTTCAAGACAAAAATGCCAATACAAAATATTAATGAGTGACTTTTATGCAAGAATAGGAAGAACCTGGAGAAAAAGTGGCTGGCCCATATAGAAGTGGTGAACAACCATAATAGAGGTGACACACTAGTAGAGTTTGCTGAAGAACAAGAACTTATATCATGAACTAATTTTACAAGAAAAAAACTTTCAGAAAATGAACATGGAAGAGTCCATCTGGGTACACAAACAAAATTGACAGTATCGTGTCAAGTGATAAATCCACACTCTGCAATTCTACTGTAATCAATTGTTTTAATGTTGGAAGTGACCATAGAATGGTACAAGATAAAGTGAAGATAGCCTTTGTCGAAAAGAGCCTATGAAAATGATAAGGATGGTAAGGATGTCAGGAAAAATAAAAATAAAGTGGGATAAGCTGTTAGAGAAGAACAGCAATTTTGAAATTATCAAATCACTTTGCTCTATTGCAAGATTTGAAAGAGAGAAACACTACGGACCTAAATGAACAAATAGTCTAAAATGTCCTTGAATCTGCTGTATCTATAGCGCCACTGGAAAAACACTTCAGTCAAAAATCTCAGATGAAACCATTGATTTAATGAAGGAAAAAAAAGACACATTGAGGACTACCGATCGTTTCACTAATAAATTGGAGTACATTAAACTTTGTAAGACCATAAGAAAACGTATCCAAGAAGGAATGCATTCGTTTAACATGAACCTTGTAAAAAAGGCAATTGAAAAAAACAAAGGGATTAATAGAGCAAAATGCAAATTTATAAATACAAGAAAGACATTTTTCATTAAAACATGAAGATGGCTCTGTGCGCAGAACAAGACAGGAAATGTTAGAAATTATTGGAAAATTCTATTCAGAGCTAGAAGCAAGAAAAAGGGATGGCTGGTAGCCAAGAGAGTCATAGAATAGATTCCGCTTGATAAAAAGCATCCACCAAAGAGACCCAGAACAAGACAGATCAATGACATCAGCAACTATTGTGGGCCCAATTAGCAAAAGAAAGCTCAAGATAGTATTGGCTGGAAACATGTTTGGATCTCCACGGTCAAAAAAGATGTTGAGGGAGTTCAGAGAAGAGCAATAAAGATGATTAGGAGTCTGGAAGGCTACGTGATATGACGACCTTCTAAGGGTATTAGGTGTGTCTCGCCTATCAAAGGAAAGAATTAGGGGTGACAATGGGAGGTCTCTGCCATGAGAAGGTTGACCAATTCTCCAAAGCACCCAAGGGCAGGACAAGAAGTAACTGATAGAAGAGTTTCAAGGAGAGATCCAACCTAGAATTAAATAGACATTTCCTGACAGTGAGAATAATTAATCATTGGAATGGCTTGCCTCTGGAAGTTGTGGGTGCTCTATCACTGGAGGTTTTGAAGAAGGGACTGGACAGCCATTTGTCTGGAATGGTATAGAGTCTCCTGCTCAAGCAGGGGGCTGGACTAGAAGATCTTCCAACTCTGTTATTCTGTATTCTGTAAGTCTTTTTGTTTCCATCCATACTTATTAAAAGTCATAACGCTTGGTTACATTGTCTACTCTTTTTTGTTGCTCTACAGTATTTCCCCTGAGCTAATGTGACATCTATTGTGTATTATTTTTCTCCTTTCTTTTTCTCTCCCCATCCTCACCTTTCCCTTCTGCTGCCTTCTTTTCTAAGCAAAAGATGTAATTCTTTGTGTTGTTATGAAAAGTGTAAAAGTCCTGGCTGATTCTCCAAAACGTCCCTATCACTGTTTTGGACAGTATGTGAAATCTAGCTTCTTCTGGTGAATGACACTCCTAATCTGCAGCCAAAAGATCAAGTTTAGCAGGATGTCTGACTCACAGGCTTCTTCAAATAGAAACCTATTTAAATGATTCATTTAATATGGGGAAAAAAAAGACTACCTTGAAGATCTTTTCACAAAGACTCAACAGGGATCAAAATGACGAGGATTCATCGAGAATCTAAGCTTTTGCAGAGAAACACCACCAGCAATTTTGCCAAAGGGGGAGTGGGAGCATCATACACTTATAAATTGATCTAAAATGCATATTGTAGCTTACATATTTAAATATAGCCTTATTATGGGAAAAAAATTAGTTTCAGGGCATAGTAAAAGAACATTGTTTTCTGTGCTTGCTCTGAACAGAATGCACAAGAGAATATGTTAAGAAATGTATATTTTGCATAGAATACCATTTCAATCCCTAATGGCACACCTATTTAACATTATAAATTGTGATTTGTGGGATGATCTGAATTAGAATATGATCTGTGCATGCTTGATGGATCAATCGGGGACTGAGTACTTGGTGACACCTTGATCCAGCCACTGGGGCTCTTTTTAAACCTGACTGGCTCTGGGTGCAATAGCAGCTACAAGAGGTCTGTGGTACACCGGTGGTTTCACTCCTAGGGAAAATCCTAGATACTATATTCAGAACTTCAGAAATACTGTTTACAATTTATGCCTGAAAGAAATTCCAATAAACCTCAAGTGGATCTATACACAGAATTTGTTGGTTTTGAATGTGATTGGATCCTTTTTAAAACAAAATCTCACGTGAAAAGCTTATGGCTTCTGCTGTAAATAAATGCCCCTTCCCCCTTGCTACGGTAGGTGCAAACCCACTTGCAAGGAAACTCTGTATGGCTTTCCACGGCTTTTCCACTTGCATATCAACTCCTTAATCTGTTCAGATGCAGGAGGACAGCTCTGTCTCCCAAATTTGAAGATCTACGTTTTGGATCTTTCTCTGCCTCCCTCCCGCCCCATAGCAATGTGCCGTCCACCTGCCCTTCTTCCGGAAAGCTGCATTGGCTGCAGCGGCAGCTTTGGACAGTCCTTGTGCCATGCCATTTCCCGGATCTGGGCAGAGGTCCCAGTTCTCAAGGCGAAAATGTGTAGGGGGAAAATGTGGCTCTTTGGAGCCGGAGAGGCTGGAAGGAGCTGCTCTGTTGTCAGGGGTGAAATTCAATTTTTTTCCCTACTGGCTCTGTGGGTGTGGCTGTGGGCGTGGCTTGGTATAATAGTAATAGCAACCAGGGCTGATTGGGGTGATTTTTTTTAACCAATTCAAATCGTCCCTACCACCTCTCCCAGGGTGGGCTGAGATGGTTGAATTTCACCCCTGCTCTCTGTGCTCTGCGATGGGAAACAGAGTCTGCTCAGGTCCGCTGGCTGTCTCCACCCACCTCGCTCAGCCTGCAGGACTCTCTGAGTCGGATTTTCTGTCTCAAAGTTTCTGCATCCAGAGTGGCTGCTAGTCGGCAGTTCAGGCTCAGCAGGGAAAAGAGGAATTCTTCCCTCCATTCAAGGTGGGGAGACGAGAATTGAAGGATGTACAGGAACTGAAAAACCGAGGATCTCTTATTACATCAGAAGTTGACCCAACATCGGGCAGGAAGGGTTGCCTTATATACAGTCAGGGGTGGGATTCAAATTTTTTAACAACCGGTTCTGTGGGTGTGGCTTAGTTGGTGGGCATGGCTTGGTGGTCATGTGACTGGGTGGACAAGGCTTGGTGGTCATGTTATTGGCTGGCATGGCCAACTCAATATCACTCACATGGAGGCACGCATCTCCTCGCCTGGCCTCTTGTGACTGTGGGGATGCTGTAACAGTCATAAGTGTGAAAAACAGTCATAAGTCACTTTTTTCAGTGCCATTGTAACTTTGAATAGTAACTCCACACAAGCAAAGTACCAGCAAAGGAGGAAAAAAAAAACTGCAGAGAAATTCCAGAGACAGGAAGTCTAGTCCTGCCAAGAATGTAGTAAGGGTTAATAGAGAGGCAGTTTCTGTAAGCAACACCAGAATGTTTCCTTCCTGCCTTTCTTACAGGATTAGGTCAGTAATTTCTTCTAACAATCAGTTCTCCGAACTGCTTAGAATGTTAACAACCAGTTCTAGCGAATAGGTGCAAACTGGTAGAATCCCACCCCTTTATACAGTTTATCACAATATAGGGGATGTTTAGAAAAAAGAGAGAGTCCCAACACAGGGGAACTTGTTCCACTAGTAATAATAACAATTAAAATGATCTAAACAGAGATGAGTTAATAATGCCTAAAGTAGGATTAAAATATGCAAGTAGCAATTAGTAGCTGAGGAAGTAAAGCGGGGAGCAGGAAAGACCGCTTCTACAATGCTCTTTCTATGCTTCATTTATGTTCTTAATAGCATTCTCCCTCTATCATCCTGAACATTATAATGTAACCATATCTGGGCCAAAGGCCAGGAGTGCATGAAACTCTAATGGCCTTGATAATGCTCCTCTGCTTTCAGTGTGTAATGAAGCCTATTGGATCAAAATATCATAACTCAGGGGTCAGGGGTGTCAAACTGGATTTCGTTGAAGGCCAAATAAGCATTATAGTTCTGGGAGGGAGGGAAATGGGATGGACAGCTCCTGCAGCACCCTGCTGGCCAAAATGGGGTGTAGGGGGTGCCCCTTCTGTCCCTCGTTTTGACATCCACGGCCTCCTACAGCTCTCTGTAGGCCAAAAACAGGCTGCCTGGTCCATTTTTGACCAGCAGAGTGCTGCAGGAGGCTGGGGAGGCTGAAAACAGGCCACAGGGAGAGGAACAGGCAATCCCTTGTGGTCTGGTTTGGCAGGCAGAGGCGGTCCTTTGATATTTCCAGGCCAGCCCATGGGCCAGATTTAAGCACCTGCTCTAGCTTGTCTTGAGATTGTCTCATCCCTGAAATCTTATTACTTCACCTTTTAAATCTAGGAAACTCAGTGGTTAGAATGCAGTACTGCAGGCTACTTCTGATTACTGGCTGCCAGCAGTTTGGCATGGCAGTTCAATTCTCACTGGCTCAAGGTTGACTCAGTCTTCCATCTTTCCAAGGCCGATAAAATGAGGACCCAGATTGTTGGGAGTAATATGCTGACTCTGTAAACCGCTTAGAGAGGGTTGTAAAGCACTGTGAAGAAGTATATAAGTCTAAGTGCTATTGCTAAATGCTATTCCTATTTTGAGATTTATACAAGAGGAAAAATATTCGTTATGTGACATCTATTGAAGGAAACTGCAGGCATGCCTTATGTATTTGCTTCTGCTTGAAGGGATGATTCAGCAGCCCTTCTAAGAAAAACGACACCCTGGGTACAGTTTTTTTGTTTTGTTTTGCCAGCAGATCAGAAAGGAATAAAATGAATAAAATTTTAAGGAAAAAAAAGTGAGATCTTCCCAGCTCTGGCTGAATTTATTCAGAGAGAAACTACAGCAGCATATTAAACTGCTCTGAACTTTCCTTCTATTGGCAAGCCTGTGCTCTTTTCCAGAGAAGCTCTTAATGGATCATTAGACTCAAGTCCAGGTCTTGCACTCACAAAGCCAGCCAGAGGGGTCTCAGGATCCTCCCTTGAGCGGAAAGTGAAATTATAACCCCAAGGAAGATAGCTGAATTTAGTGTCTCCAGTGCCACCTTAAGTACCAAAACACATTTTCTCCAGATCCCTAGAAACTGGGGTCTAGGACAGACAAGGAAGTGCATATATCTATGCCCACCTTATGAAACTAGTCTTGAGCACCCAGGTCCAGGATGTCAGGGAGCATACTGAAGAACAGCGGTTGCCAACCGGTGGGCTGCGGCCCACTGGTGGGCTGTGAGAAAATTTTGGTGGGCTGCAGAGAAATCTCACCCCCAGAGCACCCTCCTAAAGCAATTAATCCAGGCTGCGCAGAAATACATGGCCCACAGGAACCCTCCCTGCCCACTCACTCTTTACCCAGTAAACTTGCCTGCTAAATTGCTCTTTTTCCTTTTTCCAACCATCATCTGTTCTGCTGTGTTGAGAGATTTAGATTAGCTAGGAAGCAGGAAATGGTTGGATTTCTTGCTTTCTAGCTAGTCTTTAAATCTTTGGCTCAGCACAGCCAAACCTCCCTTAGGACTGAAGGTTTGCTTGCAAGCAAATTCAGTGCAGAATCACAGCAAGCAAATTTGAGAGACTGAGCTAGCCGATGGCAGATAGATCACTGAATAATTCTGTGAGCAACTCAATCTGCCTGCCTGCTTTTCCTGATTTTGGGTAAAAGTTGCTCTTTTTTAAAATAAAAAATTCAATATCAATATGCATGGTGTGTTGTGAGTTAATTTTGTGAGTTTGCTTGCAAGCAAATTTTATGTGACAGACTGAGCTAGCCAATGGCAGATAGATAGATCTCTGAATGAATCTGTGATTCTGTGAGCAACTCAATCTGCCTGCTTTGCCTGATTTTGGGTAAAAGTTGCTTTTTTTATAAAAAAAATCAATATTTATATAAATATTTACATACAAACCATGCCCAGCCAGTCACATGACCACCAAGCCACACCCACAAATTAGGCCATGCCCACAGAACCCTGGGATCTAAAATTATGAGTTTGGTGGTCCCTGAGGTCCAAAAGGTTGGAGACTCCTGCTGTAAACCACTTAGAGAGGGCTGTAAAGCACTGTGAAGCAGTATATAAATCTGAGTGCTATTGCTATTATGTTTTTGATCAAGACAGGTCATTGCATGTATACCATGACTAATCAGAGAATTCTGAAGGGAAGGAATAATGTATCATTTTCTATATAACATTCTTAAAGAAAACAACTTTATTTCAATTTGATAACATTCCAATTGCCTCAAGAGTATTATGCACTATCAGCACTCTAATTCAGGGGTCGCCAACCTTTTGGTCCTCAGGGTCCACCAAACTCATAATTTTAGACCTCAGGGACCACTAACTGGTTCTGTGGGTGTGGCCTAATTTGTGGGTCTGGCTTGGTGGTCATGTGACTGGCTGGGCATGGCTTGTATGTAAATATTTCCCATTTTTACCAGAATGGATGGGTCTTTTTGGTTTCTAAAAACATACTTCAATCTATATATTTCAAGTTTAAAGAACTATTGCTTTCAATGGGGCTACTTCCAGGTAATCCCATTGTAGGATTAGTTTCAGAAAGGGCTGAATCATTATGAGTCCTAAGATTTTCCCAATAGGTGTTATTAACCCATAAGACATTCATTTGATGCATAATGGTCCATGTACAATATGCTGAACTACATATTCATAAATATTTACTTCTTTCAATTACAAGGACATCCAACATTACACATTTATTAACAGGAGAGATTAGTGAATTCCAAGTGAACTTGGAAACTCTTTTCCCAATGGTTTTATTTAAAAAATATCAAACAGCTTTCCTTTTCTTGAAATTTAGGTCTGATGTAAAATTTAATTTAATAACAGCACAGGAAAGAAAAATACAGAAGCCGATTTCCATGTTTATGAAGTCTTTAATACTAATTTACTAAGATGCAAAACAATAACTGAATTCCCATTCATCTGCAGCCAACAAGATACGAATATTCGCTTCAGACAAAATAAATATGTTAAATTGTGCACCTTAAAAATAATCACGATTTTGTATGAATACTAATGAAAGCAACAATGAATAGAAAATGACTGATAGCTTTTTAGATCAAAAATAATTCAAGTATTTTGTAAAGTTCCTCAGACAGTTGTCTTTGAATTTTAAGTTTGTGCAATATCTATCATTGCATAGTAAAGAAAATCTTGTACAACTCCAGTTCTATGTAATTTATTTTAACATGCACCTAGAATATATTGTTAATTTGCGTAGTGGAGTTTTCCTCTCTGAGAATTGGTTGAATTCAGTGGGATCATGCAGCATATCAATATAAGCAATATAAAATTTCCATACATTTCCTGTCGAGTTGAATTCTATCAATGAAGCAAAAATATAACAACTGAAATGATTTTTTTTATTATGTTGAACTTCATTACAATAATATCGTGTGGGGAAAAATTAAGTTGCATATGTTCTTTACAAAATATTGTAAATGAATGTTTATAAAATAAATATAGATCTTAGCAGGGTTGATTATGTAAGGCTAGGACCACTGAAAACATGACAATTCATTTCTGTGAGCTTTGTGGTTGTGTGATCATTTATAATCTATACATAATCTGTGTATTTAAATATATCTATACAGAACTGAACAGCAGAGGAGAAATTTAGAAAAGAAATTGTATTTCTTATGAAATTGTTAGTGTAACAAAATGTTACCCCAACTCTTTATCATATGTACATAATTGGGGACCAGTGTGGTCTGATTTTTTTAAAAAAAATCACATCGCACATTACAATGTTTTGTGAATTACATAAAGATTTTACTTAATATAACAGACTGACCTTTGTAGCCATATTGAATGGCATTGTCTACTGTGGTTACCATTTCTCCCAAAACAAAACCCAAATTTCACACCTATTTATTTTAATCTCCAATATACTTAAACACAAAGTGGCATTACATAAAATATTTTATAGGGCCATTTTATATTGGAAAAGAGGATTTGAGCACATTACATACAGAATCTATTCCAATTTGTTTTTCAGGTCAGGGAGAAAAGGTAAAATTCATTGCTGACTTTGGAGAATATTAACCTTAAATTCCAGTAATTGCATTCCAGACTTTCCACTGCTTTTTTCATTTACTGTAGAACAGTAATGTCACTACATTGCAAGGATTATGTAATGACCGCAACATGCTCAATGGAAGTGCCTACCATTTTTGTGGCTAATGCTGCGCTATAAGCACAATAAATCACATTAGTAATGGGAGCTGGAGTTTCAGGAAGAGTATTTTTCTTATTTAGGTATGGTAAACGGTTTGTGCCCCTTATTTCTTATATTCCCCATTTTAAAAAACGAGGAGCTATTTTTCTGAGTTCCACTGAATTTCAACAGCACAATCTCTAATAGTTCTGAGTCTAAATAAACAAGCAAATAAAGCAAATAAATAAAAGTTCAGGTGCTACAGTTGGCCCAAGGACCACAAGTTGCTCACTCATGAGTTAAATCAAATGGATTTAAAAATGATTGTCATGCCAAACCACCTGATTCACACAATTGTCAATAAAGCTTGGAGAAAGGCATCCCAAAACATTGGTATAGTATTAACTGACCCAGGGAAATCTAAAAATAAATTCAAACATAACTTGATAAGTATCAGATTTTGCTTTGCTTTGTTTTTTTAATGCTAATACACAATGGGTAATATATCTTAAAGGAATAAAACATTTATATACAGATTGAAATGATTTCTATATGATTAACCAAATTATAAATAGCTCATGCCCAAATACCTGTGACTGGGAAAAAAGCTTTTAAGTAAGTTGCTTTTCATTATGCACTTAAAGCTTATTCCAAAGCAGTCTTCTATAGCAATGAATAATCAAAAATTTGGAGTTTTGGATATGATTGCAGGTTAAGTTTACACTACTCTGATGTCATAGCAATTGTAATAAAAGATAACAATGTGTTTATCTTATGGCTGCTTTAATGACCATCATTGCTTAATTAGCATGGACACTGCATCCCAGCATAGAAAACCCCTAAGCACAACTGCATCTGCAAGCACCAGCGCTAACAAAACCAGAGTGGGATGCTGCCTTGTATATTGGAATAAACTTTTGGTTGGCCAGCAGAAGTGCATCCATACAAGCAAGCTTTGTTTCTACTACACTTTAGTTAGTTGCTGGAATTTGCCATTATGGCTTTTCACATTTGCTAATTAGAGAAGTGATGAAAAACTTGATTATGGCAGAGCTTGGATGCTTGGAAGAAGGGAAGAGGCTAAATTATTGTTTCATGAATGCCACTTCTCTGTTTAAACAGGATTCAATGTTATCTGGTTATGCACATGGCAATATTCTTGTCGTTTTTTCTAATCCTATCCTCCATGACAGTAACCACATGTAGCTTGGTAGGAAGTAACGTTCAAAGCTATGCTTTGAAAAATAATTACTACAGAAATAAATTCAAAAAGACATGGATATCTGGATGCTGTATATGCACTTTTAAAAACTGAAAGGAGTCCTGAGGATGAGGAGAGACTGGCCTTTATAAAACAATACACAGAACACCTTAACCTGTTAAAAGCTCTCAGTATTTTACAAGTACTTAAGGCTTATTTAGGCTTCTTTCCTGTCATACAATATGAGGCTGAGAAAGGAAAACAACACGGCAAAATGAAAAAGACATAAGCTTGGCACTTCTGTGATTAATTTGAGAGGGTGTCAGCTTCTTACAATATATACAAAATATCTGCATGGATGCAAATGCATTTGAAGAGAGAGAAAAAATCATTGTATACACATTGGTTTTGGATGGACCTTTTTTTTTTGGTTTCAAGCATACATATTTAAAAAGCATACCTCTTATTTGTGGAATTTCCCTGCACTATGCCCCAACCTCTAAAATATAAAGTGCTACCCCAAAATTAAATAGGAGCAACATTTTAAGAATGTGTACAGCTTAAGATTACTATGGAATGAAACATTTAAAAAATGTGTAATAATGGAGTTTGATAAGACTTCCCCCTAAGCCTTTTTAAAAAATATATTTCATTGTGGTATGATTTGCCATTCCTCAAAGAGGTTTGCCCCAAAGCAATAAATAAACAAAATAAAGAATACCTATATTAGGTAGAATTAAGGAATTATCCTGTTTCATAGGTAAAACCTAGAATCAGCTCTTCTGTGTTTTGTTCCATCATGTTCTTGGTAAATAGATTTTATTTGGGACCCTCTTGCTAGCTCGTTTGCTGTGTTTATGCCATGCAGTTCACCATTTCAGAAATTATCATGCCACTGGAGTCTGCCATTAATATTAAAACATCATGCGAAATCAAATTATTAAGAAATTCTTTACCTATTTAAATAGTTTGAAAGTGTTTACTTATTGCGCTTGGTTTGTTTGTTCCATTTTTGTTTAGAACAAAAAATAGGCGAAATAGTTCCTTCCCAAAGTTTGTTTTGTCCCTAACATCCCCAAAAAAAGAGAGAAATGAGTGGAGGAAGTCCTTGAATTTAAATCTCCCGTAAAGGACAGTTTTCCTTTAGCCCTTTCACAAATGCCTCCGCTTGCCACTGGTAGACAATGGCTGGTATGCTTCTGTCGCAGGAAGAGCCAGCTGCTTCAAAGAGCCTCCATAGCCAGAGTCCACATTCAAGCACAGCCACATTCTTCCAGGGAATTTCTTAGATGCCTTGTTGACTTGGATCGTATCTTCTCTTTTTTACATTTCTTCCAATTAAAGGAGAGATAGGAAATAAGAAATAGACTAGTGAGGCATATGGGAACCACAAGTCATATTCATCACATTAGAGTATGGGCTCACATTCAGACTTCCTACATGTAACCTTGAAAAAGTTTCATATTTAAAAGATTTCAAAGCAGAGTTCTGACAGCAATATTTAAATGAAAATGAAAATGTAATCCTACATAGTGTTTTGTACAGTATTAAGAGAGAAGAACTCTGCTGACCTATCCAATGGACTGTAATGTATGATGTCTTTTGTGTCAGCCCATAACTGCAATGTGCAATATATACTTTCTTTCTCCAGACAGAAACGGCTCTTAAAGCAGAATGGAGGTGTTAATTGCATTATTGAAATTGTGTCCATGTCATTAGCACAGAAAAAGCTTTTAGTATAAAGGTCCATTCTCTTGCCTTATATAAATATGCTATATAACTAAACAGCAAGGCATTACAAAGCAACACAAAAATTGGATGCAACTTCCCCATAATCTGGCTTTATGTGGGGCATCAAGCAAGGGAGTCATGCATTTAGTCTTAACAATGTGCGTGTGCACTGCTCCACCACCACCTTATCATGCAGTAACACATAGAACAGAATTTCACAATTTCCCTAACTTTAAGAAACATAAAAGCCTTTAGTTCTTCCACTGCATGCTCAAATTAAAGAGATTTTGCTGTTTTTATTGCTAGTACTTGCTTTGCTAGTAAAGTATAGATGATTGCCAAAAGAACACACTTAACATTCACTTTTGTACTATATACTTCTGTACTATATATTTGAAACCTGCAGTTTATAGCTACAGCTCTGTTATAACAATATTTCAATTGGCTTTTGTATATGCTTTTGTATATGCCATACATTTCCAAATATATACTGCATCACAATGAATGAATATTCCAGTGTAATACAGTAATACTCATGCCATTGGCAGATTTGATATAACTATGCTAAGACATTAATTATTACAATTGCTGCTCTCAGAAGTAAGTGACTGTTTCAACTCTACAAATTTGCTACTTTTCATAGTATACAATATTCGTCCTATTGTCAGTTATTTTTCTTCTATTCTCATGTTACAACTCAGGATATTTCTTGAATCTTGTTTACAAAATTTTAAGCAACAATGATTTTTTTTGTCCTCAAAGACATCACAGAACACTGCTTTTACTAAAACAAGCTAAAATGGTTCTCTCTGTGGACTTTATGAAAATGAAGATTTGAACACTACGCCTTTGCTATGTTTTCATACCCCCAAATGTTTTAATGATGTATGAAAAGTGTATTAAAAATAATGCCGAAACCTACAGTTAAAGATGTATTAAAAATAATGCCCAAACCTACAATTTTCTATAGATTTACAATTATATAGTACAGTAATCTTACATTTTAATGTCAGTTAGAATGACAGTGTATCTTAAAAACAACAAAACAATTTAAAAAGTTATGCATTTGGCAGTGTATATAAAATGAAACAATACATGGAAAAATTGGCCACATTGTGGGCTCCAACCTCATCTTTCATCTACTATTTTCATGTGAAAACTAGCCTTATGGAAACTACCATATTTAATTTGCCAATTAAGCGTTGAATTTGTGAATTCTATACTTTGTGCAGTAAATATAATCAACAAGGCTATTCCTACTCACAATTCTTCCATATTTAATCAGAATTAAATCTTGTTTATTTCCAACAGTTTTTTTCCTCAATTAAGTATACATAGGGCTGTAGTCTACTTCAACTACTGATCTGATAAAATCCCTCTCTAGGAAATAACACTATGAAGTATACCATTAAAATGAATTTCTATCTCTATGTTCATGCAGGTGTCTTTACTTTTTAAGACATTATTCTTGCCACCACTACTGAAAACCCCAGTATCATCTACCTTATCTAGCAGTCTTTTAAATAGTTTGTAACTGATCTCGCATGAAATAAATCTCTTTTCCCAAATAGAAAAAAATGCCAGACAAAGTCGTGCATGTTGGAAGAAGAGAAATATATTGCATGAGTTCAGATCTCATAAAATATAGACAAAGGTTACAATACTCATTTTTATAGTTTTACAGTTTATGTTTTACCAATACAATAACAATAGAATATTGTGCAAAAGTTCATTTATTTCAGTAATGCAACTTAAAAGGTGAACCTAATATATGAGAT
Source organism: Pseudonaja textilis (assembly GCF_049901715.1). Classification (NCBI taxonomy): domain Eukaryota; kingdom Metazoa; phylum Chordata; class Lepidosauria; order Squamata; family Elapidae; genus Pseudonaja; species Pseudonaja textilis. Next base: position 166,196,732 of record NC_141990.1, read on the forward strand.
ACCTCATTACATACAAAGCAAGATAGTTCAAGCCATGATTTGTCATAATTCAGGTGATTATGGCTTAAAGCTCAAAAAAACCCCAAATCCACAATCTCAGAAAATTAGAATATTGTGAAAAGGTGCAATATTCTAGGCTCAAAGTGTCCCACTCTAATCAGCTAATTAAGCCGTAACACCTGCAAAAGGTTCCTGAGCCTTTAAATGGCCTCTCAGTCTGGTTCAGTAGGAATCACAATCATGGGAAAGATTGCTGACCTGACAGTTGTACAGACAACCATAATTGACACCCTCCATGAGGAGGGAAAGCCTCAAAAGGTAACAGCAAAAGAAGTTGGATGTTCCCAAAGTGCCGTATCAAAGCACATTAATAGAAAGTTATGTGGAAGGGAAAAGTGTGGAAGAAAAAGGTGCACAAGCAGCAGGGATGACCGCAGCCTGGAGGGGATTGTCAGGAAAAGGCCACTCAAAAGTGTTGGGGACTTTCACAAGGAGTGGACTGAGGCTGAAGTCAGTGCATCAAGAGCCACCACACACAGATGGATCCTGGACATGGGCTTCAAATGTCGTATTCCTCTTGTCAAGCCACTCCTGAACAACGAACAACATCAGAAACATCTTACCTGGGCTAAAGAAAAACAGAACTGGTCTGTTGCTCAGTGGTCCAAAGTCCTCTTTTCTGATGAGAGCAACTTTTGCATCTCATTTGGAAACCAAGGACCCAGAGTCTGGAGGAAGAATGGAGAGGCATACACTGCAAGATGCTTGAAGTCCAGCGTGAAGTTTCCACAGTCTGTGTTGATTTGGGGAGCCATGTCATCTGCTGGTGTTGGTCCACTGTGCTTCATTAAGCCCAGGGTCAACGCAGCTGTCTACCAGGAGATTTTGGAGCACTTCATGCTTCCTTCTGCAGACGAGCTTTATGGGGATGCTGACTTCATTTTCCAGCAGGACTTGGCACCTGCCCACACTGCCAAAAGCACCAAAACCAGGTTCAATGACCGTGAGATTACTGTGCTTGATTGGCCAACAAACTCACCTGACCTGAACCCCATAAGAGAATCTATGGGGCATTGCCAAGAGAAAGATGAGAGACATGAGACCGAACAATGCAGAAGAGCTGAAGGCCGCTATTGAAGCATCCTGGTCTTCCATAACACCTCAGCAGTGCCCCAGGCTAATAGCTTCCATGCCATGCCACATTGAGGCAGTAATTGCTGTAAAAGGGGCCCAAAGCAAGTACTTAGTACATATGCATGCTTATACTTTTCAGAGGTCCGATATTGTTCTATGTACAATCCTTGTTTTATTGATTGCATGTAATATTCTAATTTTCTGAGATGGTGGATTTGGGGTTTTCATGAGCTGTAAGCCATAATCATCTCAATTATGACAAATCATGGTTTGAACTATCTTGCTTTGCATGTAATGAGTCTATCTCATATATTAGTTTCACCTTTTAAGTTGCATTACTGAAATAAATGAACTTTTGCACGATATTCTAATTTTTCCAGTTTCACCTGTATATAAACCCATAAATGAAATTTGCATATGTTTAGCAATTCTTTAAAGATTCTTGGATAGTTAATTATTGTGAATTCAGTCCTCATAAAAACTGTTTTTATTTTCATTTTATTACAACTAATTTAGATATGCTTGTAGGAAGTACTCTACCAGAAGTATATTTACTTACAATGCCTTGCTAGATAATTTTGCTATACCAACTTTATTAGAATAATCTTATAATGTGTGTTTTCAAAGACAGAATTTGATAAACATTCCATGAACACCAAAAGACAGAAGTGGAAACTCAAAGCAAAATACGAAACATACTTGGACCAGATCAAAATATGAAAATATACATCCTTTGAGATTGTAATGAAAAAACAACCCTTCGATAAAGAAGGCAAAGAAAATGCCTGTGCTGGAATGAAGCAAATGCTCTTCAAAATGAGAAAGTAATTTGTCATAGTTCTAAAGTTGCTTCCATGCAGTATCATTATCCTGCTGTGTGAGAATCGCCGTGGTTGCTATCTGGAGCTTAGTGAATGAGGAAAAAGAGAGAAAGAACAGCTATCAGCTGCACAATGGAGGAAAAGAAACTAGCATTCTGGGCAATGTCTCATCCCAACGATGATTGTTTCCTATTGACATTTTATTTCAAAGCAGTCTATCATCAAACAGCCAACTCTTCAACATGCTGAAGAACTGTAAAAACTGAAAGCTGGAAAAAGATCAGGAGTTCCCAAAAGAAAACTGACATTTTCATGGTGAAATAGTTTGAAAACTGGTTGCTACGTGATTTGAATGCAGGATGGAGAGAAAATCTTTGACTGTAAGCCTTACTTCTTCCAAAAATGTATAGCTTAAGCCTACAATAATTGGATAGTGAAGCAATTAGGATTCCAAAATGGACAAGGGTGGCATTTGGAGGAGAGGAGGTTCCTGGATTTTTGTTTTGTTTCGGTTTTGCTTCTGGTGAATTAACACTAAAGGAAGGTATAAACTTCTTATAATATTGTTCATCTGCTTCTCTTTGGTTATCGGCTGAAATTCGGGAGTAAGATATCTCGTAGCTTTGGACTATGTGCAGCCTCTAGTTGACATGCTGCTCTCCCCTTGCTTATTAATGAATTGGGCTATTCTTACAAGAAGCTCTACTTTTCACTTTTGGACTTTGTCCAGAATTTTTGTTTAATTGAAACTGGCCATTCCCACTAAAGGGAAGCTCATCAATATAGTATTTTACTCTTGGATGAAATGAGACGACCCAAGCCATGAATTATGATAGAGGACCACTCCCTGAAGCCCATGTTTCAAAGTGATAATTTGCTATTTTTATTAAGTGACTGCATCCTATTAAAGTCTTTACCCCTTGACAGAAGTTCAAAAGAAGAAAGTTGCTTTCCTCTGCTGTATGAAATTGTATCCACAAGTCTTTAAAATCAGAAACGATGTAATAGCAGATGAGAGAAAAAAGTCTACTGAATGCATTTAAACTTACTGCCTTATGGAAAAAAAGAATGACAATATATCATTCTAGTTCCTTGGCAACAGGCTGGGAGTAATAAGATGGAATTGGCTGTCTCTGGTATGGAGAAACAATTTGCACAATGCAAAAACAGATTTTGCAATCCTACCTAACAGTAGGCAACTCTTTTTTTATGCTAAGCAGGAAAATAATTTAATTCTAGCCATATAACTTTAACAAAGCCAATAAACGTTAACAAAACCAGAGGAGGTATTCAGCAGGTTCTGACCAGTTCTGGAGAACCGGTAGTGGAAATTTTTAGAAATTCGGAGAACTGGCAAATATCACCTCTGACTGGCCCTGCCCCCATCTATTCTCCGCCTCCCTAATCTCAACTGAGCGTCTGGGTCTTCTTTTGTTGCCCTGCATAGAAGAACAGAGCTGAAAAGCAGGTTAGTAGAGTGGGGAGGGAATGGGATTTTGCAGTAACCTTTCCCCAGGAGTGGGGTAGGAAGGGAGATTTTACAATATCTTTCCCCTGCCACACCACCAAGCCATGCCCACCAAGCCACACCAGACCCACAAAACCAGTAGTAAAATTTTTTGAATCCCATCACTGAACAAAACATAAAAAACTTGCCTTGTATCCATCTATCCATTCACCTCTGTGCCTTATAAGTAATAAATGGCATAAAAATGTACCCGTTTATCATGCACATCAATACAATTATTTATTTATTCAATTTCTATAACCACCCATCTCAGTCAAAAGACCATAATAATGTATACTATGAATTATATATTTTAATTAAAATGCTTTTGGATCATGGATACATATTTCAGAATGCTTATAGGAATCCAGAACAAGTTGGGATATAAAAAAGGAGGGAAAGATCAATTTTAATTCAGAGCTCAGCAGCCTTATTGTTAGGATGCTGCCATTTTGGTGGGGAGAGGCCCTGGGTGTATTCTTTAATTTATAACCTTCTTCCTGGTGCCTATTTAACCTGTATTTTGACTTATCTTCCTGGGAATATAAGGGGGGAGGGCCATCTGTTTTGTCTCAGCTCCGGAGCCTCCAGCAAGAGACACCTGAGAACAGCTTCAGCCAGCGATTCTCAAAACAACTTTGCATCTGTCAACTGGCTTATTCAACACTGGACTGAGGGGAGGGACCTCTAACTGCCTTAACCTAAATGAATTGCTATCCTCATATCCTGTTTCCTTTTGTCTTGCTATCTCTTTTCTTCAATAAAAGGCTCTTTTTGAAATACTAATTGTTTCAAGAATTCTCGAGAGGAGAGGCAGACACTTATACCTATAAAACAACACTAATATTGTTTTATTCTCCATTATAATGCTGATTCTAACTAAACATTTTAGACCAAATCATATAGAAATTTAGTATCTTCATGAAAGAACCTTTACAAATGTTTACGCCAAAAATATTTGAATTCAACTTTTCATGCATCTGAAGAAAGTTAACATCTATCACATAAATAGTAAGAAGAATTTTCATTAGACAATATAGTATCATAATAGGAACATAATGAGTTGGATCCAGAAGCGTATGAATGAAAAGTCACACCACTCATTATGGACTATCCTTCCCCCTCAAGCTACTCTTACGAATCTCATCCATTTTCTCCTTTCGCTGCAGACAGTGATGTTTTTTCACAAACTGGAAGGGTCACCTGGCCCTCAGAGGATGCAGTGAGGATAAGGGTCCAGGATGAGTGAAGGGTTTCAGTCCTGACCCAAATTAAGAATGCTCAGAAAAGAACATTCTCAGATAGGTATTAAGATGCCACACTAAAATTACTTGTTTCTATAGAATTATTCCTTAAGCGTGAAGTATTCCATTTGACATTTTGAAAATCTTTATATTTTGCCTTTTTAAATTTAAAATATAAACTTAAATTATAGAAGTGGTTATTGTTGCATATAGTAATATTATCAGCAGATAACATAAATACTCTGAGTTCTCTTAAGCCTCTCATACATACTAAATGAAGCAGCAAAATATGAGAAGACCTCTCTAGATTCTAATGAGAAAATCTACCTTCCCCCCCCCCAACTTTAGCCCAAAGAAACATGCACTTCAAGCTGAGAGCTAGGCGAGGCCATCGTATTTGAGGTTCTGCTACAGAGTAAAATAGTTTTCTATAAAAAAGCAAGAGAACTATTAAGATGTTTACACTGCATGATTATCCATACAGATACAACAGGTACAGATATTCATAATATATCTTATAATTTTTATGTAAATGTCACACAAAATGCAAAGTACTATTTGAGTAGAGTCCTTTGAATGTAAGATAAGTCACATATAAATACCTGCAGGAAGAGGCATTTTTCTTAGACATTAATTTTTTGCTGTTTTTTTTCTGAGCCTTTTTCCTCCTCTTTCTTGTCAGATGCTTTATTTGTAAAACAAAGACAAAAACAAAAAATGCTCCTAAAAGGTGCCCAATGTCTTACTGAATTTTGATGACATAATCTTGTGATCATAAAAAGCAATGTCCTTCGTTTATAACTTAGGCTTTTGCATGATTCCAGCAAGTTATTCAAGAAACTGTGGATTAAACAAGTTATGAATCAAATCAATAACAACTTCTAGTAATTCCAATCAGTGTGGCTAGTAGTGAAGAATGTTAAGAACAGTAGCTCAAGAACATTTGAAAAACTGGTATTACAGTTTTAATAATTAGTACTTTCTGTATTGATTTTGGTTAATGACAGTTTCTGGTGCATGACTTATAAAGGAAGTTAATTAGATTATGCTTGTGCTACAGACTCACACAGCCCTTTTCATCACATATCAGCCCTCTTATAAAATTGTATGTGTGATAGTGGGGATGAATGCACGTCCACTTCCTTCTTTGCCTTCCCAGTCTAGAAGGCAAAGTTCTGTATTAGAGGCCCCCCCCCCCTCATGACTGATTTTGCTCCAAGTCCTCACGGGAGAACCTTCCTAACACGTCTCTAACTACAAACATTTGTTTTTTAGGTGTAGAGAATAATGTGAAGTGGACTAATGTCCTTACCTCAATTCCCTCTAAAAGGGAATATAATCTTGTTTTAAAGACATTAAGAAGTAAATTATTATTTCAACGATCTGAACAGAATTAAAAACAGGACATGTTATTAGTAAGCATATTTCATATGTCCAAATAATATATAAAATACACTACTTGCAAAATTTGTAAGATCTGTGTTTATTTAGTTTTATATAAAAATACACCTTATTTTTGTTTTATATAGTACTTTATATCAATTGATATAAGAGAAATACTTCCTTTTAACTTCCCCATGATACATTCTTTCATCCCCTCATAACAAACAAACAAACAAAAACTGTCAAGGAACTGGATGCAGTGTGTCCATGGGGTAAGGGGAGATTTAAAACCCTCAAGATAACAGTTGTAACTAAATAATAGAATTTTTGAGGTATGTTGCTATTTTGACTTTTTCTATCACTCCCTCACCCCCTATGCCCCAACTGTCCAGATAAATTGTGAAAGCTGCTTGCACACAACTAGAGGTTTCCTAGGCCCATTTACTAATTCTTACATAGGGCAATTGCACTAAAGCAACTGATTTACTATTAAGTTTTTGCTGAACCATTATCATTAAGCATTCTACCTAGAAAGACATCTTAAGCTTCATCCTATTAACAGAAAAACGTATGTGCTCTCTCTGTATCTATCTATGTGTGTAGCATTTTATATGAAGATACAAAAGTCCTAGATTTCTCTCACCTTATTTAGCTTGAGAAAAAAATGAGACAACCATGAACTTGGAAACATTTCCTTCTTAGTTTCAAATTCAGATTCTTGGAAAAGTCACTTGGACTTGAACAGATCAGGTTGTCTTTTTTAAAACTGCATTTTATGTTGGGCCATATCTATCATGTTGCCATTTTGCTGCATATTTTTCAAAATTCTATTTTTTTCCACTGTCAATTCAAAGAGTCAAAATCATTATATATTTACTGTTAGGAATACATAGATAAAGCTACAAAAGTGTTGTATAGAGGCATCAGCTGTACAACTCAACTTATTTTTAAAATATGTAAGTGCTGAAAGAACTCACTGAAAAATAATTCCAGTCAAGATACGGAGGGATAGATGAGGTTATGAAATGAGTTTGTGTATGTAAAATTTTTTACACATTTTACAGATTGGGGTTTCTGCCAAGAGGAGGGCTGTATCAATAATACTGCTTGATTTAAACTATGCTCTCCTAAGATGAAAAAAATAGTTTTAAGATTTGGTTCAAATGTCAGCCTCATACTACTTGGGTGAGTTACATATTTTTATTGACCTTGTCAGTTTTCTTCTGCAAAATGATTTTTTTATTGTGCTCTTGGGATGTAATACAGTATTTATTTTGACATTTGGGAATTGAACTGTTTTGAATTCAGGCTTTTGGGGCCCTACTGAAGCCCTCAGGGTAGCATTTTGTAAATAGCTATTTTTTTAGGGCAACATTTTTGCACTGGTCATGTCCACGGCAGTTTCACAAGCTTCCTTAGGTTGAAGATCTTTAATACTATCCAAAGAGTGAGATGCAGTAATTTGCTGCATTACTAAAATGCCTTTTTAGCCTATGTTGCATGACTCTATTAGATACTCTATATTACAACTTTGCACTCTGGTGACATTTCTGAGATTTCATAAAAGATACTTGGTCTTTTACAAAATATGGATTTTTTAAAAAGTAAACCATTACTTGAGATCTTGTAGCAGGAACTCAAAATCTAGTGATGTAAGCAGGAAGAAGTGCTATAGCCACTGAAAAAAAGACATGCGGCATTGCTTACTTAAAGCCCCATCCTGTCCCCCCAAGGACAATAGCTGCTACCAGGATGGCACCAGCGATGGAACCTATTATAAGATTGGTGGCGCTAGGACCTGTGACAAAGGGTGATGGGAAGAAAGAGATCAGAACCAACCACTTAATTCATTCACTTCCAGGGAAAGGTAGTAAAACAATTTAAAATAAATGAGCTATTAAATTATTTGAAAGAAACATTTTAAAGTGGGCCAAAGTTATTTAAAAGCTATATGAAGAATTTTTTTGGAGATAGATGAATTTTCTATTATGCTTCCATGTACAAACTAACACTTCCCTGGAATACTTCTTACTAATGAAACATTGGAGTTTAAACTTATTTAAACATTTACAATGCCACAAATATGTTACAATTTTGCAGGATTCAAACATTTTTAAATCAAAAAGTCAGATAGTATGCTTCTTTACTTGATAGACAACTAACTTTTTAAATTATTGGATGAAGTTTGGAAGAATTTTGAAGAGCAAAAAAGAAAAAAGCAGCATCAGGAGAAACAGGGAAAAATTAAAAAGACAACTAAAAATAACAAAAAACAATAGCTAAATTGGTACATGAAAATAAGTGCAAAACCTGTAAGTCCAATCACCTGTGGGTGATAGAAGTCAAGTGACAAGTCCTGGGTCTATTCTTTCAAATTTTATTTATATTCCATGTACACCAAAAAGACTTTTGTTTAATGAGTGAAGTAAATGTCTCCTGTGGCATTGTAAATCATTGTGTACTTGAGTATTTCTATCAAAGCTGATCCTTAAAACAACAAATACCATCACTATTTTACTTCTCAAATGCAATCACAACAAAAAGATATATATCTGATTTAATATTTTGTTTTAGATTCACAATATAGTCTTTTAAAAAGCAAGACACAGATTAGAGATGATTTTGAACATGTGCTACCACTGTTAAAAAAAATCCATAGTTAAAACTAATATGGACATTTAAAAACAATTTGTTTTTAAATTTTAAAAAACAGGATTTTATGCAAGTGCTATTGGAAATTGTGATTATTTATAGAGGAAAATTATTTATTTTATCCCAGCCTAGAAGCATGCCCATCTTTTTTTATTTGTTCACCTGCTTACTTGAGAGATGGCTAATCTTGTTAAGTGTAAGTAATAGGAAAGATGGAGTGCCTGAAAGTAGCCCCCCTACTATTAATATGACGAGCACTATGTATTTACAATATGGGAAATTCTCTATATTCCTTCCTGGCAAGACATTTCGTATGCCTGGTGTGCTTTTTGGCTTGAAGGTCATACTTCAACCAGCTACCCACAGAAGAACTTCACTTGAGTCAACTTTGAAGCACTAGGATGAATATCTAATAATGAATGCAATATATGCATTTGCAAACATCTTTTCTTATGAAAATGGTGGCATATAAATAGAGAAAGATTGCTTTTGGCAATTTAGAGAATAAGAAATTTGATCATCCAAACTGGATTTCCATTGTGCAGCAAGTTAATTTTCTTTGTCAATCAAGGAATTAATCTGCTGGATGACTGCTAGGTTAAACATTCCCTTCTATTAGATTCCAACTAACGCAATATACAAAAACAATTCCTCTATTGAGGGCCATCATACTCCTTCAAATTCTTTATTATAAAGGATCTCCACAAGCATCTTAATATCTAGCATGATGAAGAATGATAGTTTCCTCATTTAATGATGCTTCAGCTGCTATTAGTCAGAAATTTAATGCTACTGTTATTTAATCAAATTTTACTGAAAAAATTGTAATAGTTGGGATTAACAATGATTTTTCTGTAAAATGCTCATATTTATCAATTCTTAAAACAAAATTGTAGACAGATCACATACTAATGCAAAAAAAGTAAGCAGTCATTACTTATGATAGTATCACTACTACTACTAACAAAACACTTTAGATTTTAAGAAAATCTAATTTTAGATGAATCATAATAAGAAAATTAGGATTCTCTCCTCTTCTCTACAGCCACCAATGCTGTCTCTGCTTTCTTTGGTAGCTTGATCTTCCTAACATCAAAATGCCACCATCAGGTTGAAGAACAGGATGGATGGACAGATGCAGTGTTATGAAAAATGTGCAGTTATCTGAAAAATCTGCTATTCTAGAAATAACAGCAAAAAAATTTCTTGATTGTATAAATAGAGTAGTCAGAATACATAGGAGCATGCATTTTTTGAAATGAAATCAAATAAAAAGGGCAACTAATTCTAATGATATTGCTATAAAGACTATCTAATGATGTTCGTATAAAGTTCCTAAATGTTGCTCTTATTTTTAACCAAATATATGGTTGATACATCAATATGTATGTAAATAATACCCATGTTAACTATTTCAAAATAATTCATCTCATTTAATATAAATATTCATAACTGCCTTGATCCAATTTTAGTAACATAAACCACAGATAAGCTCAGATGAGGAGACCTATGATCATCAAAATAGCCTCTCGCTAGGCCAAGAAAACATTCATGGTCCTCCCAGCACTGGTGGGAATGCACATCCAATGCATATTTGGATGCTCACTGGCTCTGCATGAAGAAAGCTGTTTCTATGTACAGAGCTCCCTTACTCAGCTAAGATGCTACAGCACCAAACATTATTGGTTTAGGTCAGAGTTTCTTAACCTTAGTCGCTTTAAGGTGTCTGGATTTCAGACATGCTGGCTGAGGTATTCTGGGAGCTGGTTTAGACATCTTAAAGTGGATGAGATTGAAAAACAGTGATTTGGACAATTCTACTTTTTAATTATTTAATTATTTAAATCATGTACTTTTACTTACTATTCCTCTGAATGCTTCCGGCAATAAACCAAACTATATCAAGTGCACTAAGTTATCTATTACACAATTTTTTTAAGCTATAATTTGTTTTTGAAATTTTATTTATAATTTAGAGCATTGAAAACATATAAACATTGAATTATATTAATTATGGTGCTACAAAATTGACAAACTATTGTTTTATGCCCCACATTATCCCAGACAGGAGAGAGTTAAACATTACGTGAGCATATCACACGACACAAATGTTCAAATCACATGACAAATACAGTCACCACAAAACACAAAGCTAGTTGGAGTACACAGAGGGATCAGATGCGTACAGTTACCTCACACAGTAGGCACCAAACATAAAACTCTGAAACTAATAAATATGCTTACTCTATTCCCCACCCTGTGCCTCCAAATATCACCCCCAGTGCCAGAATGGTCCCTGCCACTGCACCTATAAGCCTGTTAGTGGCCATGCTCACTGTATAGAGGGAAGAGGGAAGATCTTTTAAAAAGACAGTTATGACATAATCTGAAAAGAAAAATCATATGGCACCTCAAAATGATATACCATTCTCTGTCATTTATTTTGTAGAAAATTCATTTTAGCAGTTCGAGAAATAATTCTGCATATTTAAGTGCAATTTGTTTTAAAAATTGATCAATGTTCTGTAATGCATTCATGGGTAGAGCTGTAACAAGGAAGATGAAAGGCCTGGATTGACTGCAGTTTTGCAGCTCCTTTGCAGTTTGCATGCACTGCAAAAGATGTACATTGAAATGGTGCTTCTCTTTTCTATATGCAATCAACTAGAATTCTCCTTTTTCAGGGCCTTACCCATGGCTAGCTTTACATAGAAAATATGCATCAGCTGTCTGCTGAAAATAATGAGTGATGCCCACATCGGTACTCACAGAGGGATACATTGGTTTGATGGGCCTTCATGATAAATGCTAGAACCGTGTCTCTCAACCTTGGCAGCCTTCAGATATGTGGACTCCAAGGTGGAGAAACACTGCTCTAGAGAATACAGTACTGATAACTGTTTAAAAACACATATTCTATGAACAAATAACAGCACACTCCTGAACTATTGCGAGTATGTTGCATTATGATTAGTGAGCCAAACACCCAAGAAAACTTTGATTATGGTCTTTTCAATTTTTTTAAAGCATTGCCTAAATATGGCAAATATTGAAGATTTTTAAAAATATGAAAAAAATGTTACTCGAATCATTCCAGGATTTATAGAAATATAGGACAATAGAAGGAGAAAAACATGAATATGAATTTGTTTGAAGTCTGAGCTATCGGCCACTATTACAAATGGTTCTCCAGAAGGATTCCTCCAGCTTTCCATTGGCAGATGAAGTACCATGTTTCTCACAAAATAAGGCTGGGCCTTTTTTTTTTTACCCCCCCAAAAACTGCTAGGCCGTCTTTTCGGGGGTGTCTTAATTCCCCCCCTTGCACCCTTGGGAGGGCGGGTGGCGACGGCTTGGATGTTGACCTCGGCGTTGTTGGGGCACTTAGTATCAGGAGACCTTCACCACCATTGCTTTCCCTTCTCCCTGTGCTGCCACAGCGTTTAGAGCAGCCACGCGGCATTTGGCGCAGCCAACCGCGGCCAGCCAGGGCTCCTCCCCGCAACTGGAGCCCGGAGGAGACACTTGGCTTCAGGCACTCCTGTCGCCGCCTTCCTGGGCATTGTTCGAAGGCAAAGCCTATTGTTTTAAAAACGACGCCCTACTACCGGTACGGCAAAGCCTCCCCTGCCTGAGAGGGCAGCCAAAACCCACGTGGGGAGGCGAATCTGCTGGGGCCGCAGCACAGGATCAGCGCCCAGCCGCCATCCCTGCCTGGCACCAGGCAGAGTGCAAAGAGCTTTGCCTGGGGTGCCCAGCTCAGCTTACAGGCGGGCCCTCCTGCCCGGCGGTGGAGCTCTCACTAAGGCAGCGAGCACCTCCACGCTGGGCCCTCTGCTCATCCCGCCAGGGCCGCGCTGGAGCTGGGCGGGCTGGGCAGAGCCAGGAAAGTGAGCCGCGGGTGCGCGCCTGCCTGCCAAGCGAAAGAGCCAGGCTGACCTGAGCTTGGCTTCCTTCCCAAGTCCCTCCAGCCCAAACCCAAAGGGGCCACCGGGAGAGGCCGCCCAAGGCAATGATAGCGCCCACCCATCCATGGACAGGGAGGCAAGGCGACGGCTCATGCTGCGTCCTCCTCTGAGCTGCCGGCGCATTTGGAGATGTGTGGAGATGGGGACGGGCTGGGCGAGGGGTGGAAAGGACGAACAGCTTTGGGCTCTCTCCGCTGGATCCGCCGGCCAGGGAAGCAGTGCTGCCGTCGCCTCGCCTCCCTGTCTGTGGACAGGTGGTCGCTATCACTGCCTCGGGCAGCCTCTCCCAGTGGCCCCTATGGGTTCAGGCTGGAGGGACTTGGGAAGGAAGCCAAGCTCGGGTCAGCCTGGCTCTTTCGCTTGGCAGGCGGGTGCGTACCTGCGGCTCGCTTTCCCGGCTCTGCCCAGCCCGCATGGCTCTGGTGCGGCCTTGGCGGGATGAACGGAGGGTCTGGCAGGGAGGCGCTTGCTGCCCTGGTGAGAGCTCCACTGCCGGACAGGGGAACCCACCTATCAGCTGTGCTGGGCATCCCAGGTGAAGCTCTTTGCGCTCTGCATGGCGCCAGGCAGGGATGGCAGCTGGGCACTTCTCCCAGGGTGGGCTGATCCTGTGGTACGGCCCCGGGAGATTTGCCTCCCACGTGGGGTTGGGCTGCCCTCTTGGGCAGGGAAGGCTTTGTCATACCAGTAGTAGGGCGTCGTTTTTAAAATAGGCTTTGCCTTTGAACGATGCCCAGGAAGGCGGCGACAGGAGCGCCTGAAGCTGAGTGTCACTGCCAGGCTCCAGTTGCAGGGAGGAGCCCTGGCTGGCCACATGTAGCTGCGCCAAACACCGCATGGCTGCGCCAAACGCCACGGCGTTGCTCTAAACGCTGCGGCAGCATGGGGAGAAGGGAAAGCAATGGTGGTGGAAGGTCTCCCGATACGAAGTGCCCCACCAACGCTGAGGTCAATGCAGGCAGCACCATATCTAGGTATGCAACAAAAGTACTTCCTAACGGCAAGCCCCCCCCGCCATTCCCCCCATTTCGCCTGTTTAATATAGGCCTTAATTTGGGGAGAGGGGCTTAATTTCATTTTATGACTATAAAACATGCTGGGACTTCCTATTGGGGGAGGCTGTATTGTTGGAGAAACACGGTAGTTCCTAATCGACATCATTCAAACTGTTCATTTGTAGTTTGGCTGGGCAAGCAGAGGATCCCTGATGGCTGCCTGTTCACCAAACCTAACATTTCATACATTAAGTGAGTCCCTGCTAATGGTTATGTACCTTTATTAATGATGAGACATAGATCTTTTATTAATGTGTCATGTTCAACACAAAATTCATTTATCCTGGTGTAACCTGAATCTGTCCTTATTCTTCAAAACTAAGACTGGCAGGTTCCATAACATTGGATTTTCTTTCCCAATTAGAAACACATAAACGCAAGACTTTTAACTGTTTCTAATATCTAAAATTTTAACTCCACATAAAAATGGATTTCCTTTCCAATCTAGCCTTACATTATGCACAATCTCTAATAAACAACTGCTATATTCTAACTGGCAACTACGTAGGATTAGCAAAAGGAAAGAGAAATTTTATAATCTATTAACCAGAATAATAAAGATTGTTGGTTGTCAATCCTATGCTTCGCTACGAAACTATGTGGTTGGGTTTAGTTTTGGGGGAGGAAAATAAGGGGAAGAAATTTTGCCTCTGCCTACCAGCATCCATCAGTACTCATCTGGCTAGTGTCCTGTCAGTGTGTGAGAGAGTTGAGGGCTGTTTGGAAACTGAAACACAGTATTTGCTGTGTGAGGAAGAAGGAGATAGAAAGGAGCCTGGGCTTGGCTTAGCTCAATTGTTCTGTACTAAAGCTGCTTGGTGCTGTGAAACTAAAACTGAAACTCCTCTCCTCTGCTTGTGTTTTGCATTTGGAAGAGATTTCTTTTCAGGTGGGGAGGAGGAGTAGAACTCCTTAGCATCAGAGCGTGTTAATAATAATATAGGAAATACTAATGTTCTGATGGTCATTTCGAAAAATCCTTTCTTGATGAACACCTAGAAGCCAAGAGGAATATATGTGCCAAATTTCAAATTTGTAGGCTTTATAGTTCTGGAGATTTTGTAATGGTGCGTAAGTGATATTTCGCTTTTATATATATAGATAAATACATATCAATATTCAGCTGAGGTTCATCCTAACTTTTTATGAGATTACAATTTTCTTTAGGAATTAGATTCAAAAGTATCTTCCTGAAACCTCTGGGTTTTGAAGTATGGAATATCCTTGTTTGAGTAAAGAAAAGTAATGTGAGAAATGTGCTTCATTCTCTGTGGGATAAACAGCAATATAGGGTGTCTTGCCCAAATGTCAGATGATGGCTTCCTCCAGATCTCACAGAATCTCACCAATGCTAAAATACCCTCCACCGAAGCCTCTCTGAGTCAGTTGTATTTTACTAAATAAATACCAAACTGTATTTTAAATTCCCAATATCTCTCTAGCTTCAAACTCACAATGAGATTTATTATCCTATCCACCTGGAAATTATTTTATTGGGAAAAGTTATTTAAATATTGATTGTATGAAAATATCTTGCAGTTTTAATTCTTAATATTACATTTCAAAGTTTATCTCTGAGTCTAACTTTAGAACCTGAAATATGTAAAAGGAGTGAAAGAAATGAAGTACGCAAATGCAGTGAAAACAAGATGGTTTTTTGATAAGTACTTTTGCAAAGTATGAAGATTCTCTTCAGCTTTCAAGTTTTACAAAAATCTCAGAGCTACAGGTATCCTCAACTTATAACCACAATTGAACCCAAAATTTCTGTTGCTAAGCAAGTCAGTTCTTAAGAGAGGTTTTTTCCATTATATGACCCTTCTTGCCACAGTTGTAAAGTGAATTACTGCGCATTAAGTTAGTAACAGGATTGTTAACTGAATCTGGTTTCCCCGGTGACTTTGCTTGTCAGAAGGTTGCAAAAGGTGAACACATGACCTCGGGACACTGCAGCTGTCTTAAATATGAGTCAACTGTCAAGCATCCAAATTTTGATCATGTGACTGTGGGGATGTGCTGAAACAATTGTAAGTATGAAAAAGAGTCATGTCACTTTTTCAGTGCTTTGTAACTTCAAACAGTTACTAAATGAAGGGTTGTTAAGTTAAGAACTACCCGTATTGGTTTACCTAAGCAAAGCAGTATTTTGAAAGCCAACTGAAATAGTTTTACACTTTGAAAATGTTAAAAGTTACAGAGCATCGGGAAAACCTTTTTTTAGGAAAAAGTATAATACTGAAAATATTTTTAGTTGTGGAGTTTTTAAAATAGTTACTAGTTGGTTGGCTGGAAAAAGAATATTCTTAAATATTGCAGACTTTTAATGACTAAAATTAGATTACGGCTAGGATTATAGACTCCCCTATAAATATGTTGGCAGAATTTTTGTTTCCAAATTGAAATTATAATCTGCATTATGTAAACAAAATGCAAAATTAGGAAATATTAAAACTAGGAACAGGAAAAATTGGGAGGCAAAGACATGTTCTTTCAATACCAGTTTGTTCCCATTCACTCTTCATGTCTCCTTTTCCCTTACATTTCCCTTATTTTTATCAAGTTTGGGTTTATCCAAAGGAGTTTCAAAAGATTTTCCAAATTTTCCTTCAGAGCCATATTAGAATTCTATTTTCCACAAAGCATTTTTCTTTAGAAGTAAGAAAGGATCATCAAAATATTGTAACAGAAGGACAACCTTAGTAATACTTATTTTCAGTGAATTTTATATCTTGAGGAATGAAATTCTTCTCTCACTAGAAATGGGAATCTTTGAGATAATCAAATCCTAAATTGCATAATATGGAGTATGTATCTTTTATTATTGAAGCTTTCATTTAGGAAAAGGATAAGGCTGGAGAGAGAAGAGAAAAGCTACAACTAAGGCTTGCTTTTTGTTATAAAATGGCACAGTACAGGACTGGAAAAGCCTTAAACACCCTTGTACCTATTTCTAGAGCTAGTCCCAGGGGTTCTGTAGTTCTGTCCTTTTGCCATTTATGAATGTTTTACATAATTTCATGAATTTCTAGCATTTATATTAGCTTTGCTCCTCTTGAAATTTTCAAATGTTTACAATCTAACATTTCATTCTTTTATTAGGGTAGTCTAAAATTTACACATATTAAATGCATTAAAACTCCCTATAAGTAATTTGTCTATCAGAATTAATTTCTGTATAACGATGAATACAGAGTATAATACCATTTAGAAACCCTGTCCCCCACTATCAGTAGGTTGTATTCTTATAGCCAATATTCCTTTCCACCTAATTAATGGATTTATGGTGGAATTAAATGGATTCTAACATCTTAGATAGTAAGAATGGGCATGAAAATACAGTAATAAAATTCAAAATCATTCAAGTATTCAAATGATGCCCGGTTTAAAAATGCAAACTGCTACTCAGTCATATTTGAGCATTTGTTCTAAATGTATTAAAATACATAAGATTTTAAATTGTGTATTTGGGATCCTACAGTGGGTTCAAAGAGGCTTTTTTGCATTCAGAATATTTAAATCAATAGTCATGCTGCAGTTAAAAAAAAACTATTAAGTTGCAAATATAAAAAAAATAAGTAACTTGGATTTTACAAATATATATTAATATCCTGTAACTTTTTTATTAGGTTCATGTTAAGTAATCCAAGGCTTTATTTCCTACATAGACTTCCACTCCAACTAAATTCAACAGTACTATATGCAGAGAACTGTGCTACAAATGACCTCTGAAAATATCCAAGAACATTAGATTACTTCTATATATACATTATTTTAATAAAGGTTTTTAGGTGTTAAAATATAAAAATATAATCTTTATTATTAAAGTCTATTTAAAATGTTAGACATTTTGCCAGACCAATAGGTAGAATTATTATTAGGATTAATTATAATAATATATTTTTCTATATTTTAGAAAAATAACAAAATTCAAAATATTTTCATATCATTGCTTTTTGTGAAATACCTCCTGACCATAGATGTAAAACTTGTATACAAAGAAATAAAATATATGTAATAGTTTAATAGTTTTCAAATGCTTTGTTACAAATGTTCCTGTTAATAATATAACTATATGGTGGTAAAAGGAACTGAAATCACACAAACCCTTTGGTCCACTTGGTTTCTCTGAGTCATCTTTCCTTCTAGGATCAAACATGCTACAATCTGTACCCGCCCAAGTAGTGCTACAAATGCAAGTGGCTTCATTACTGCATACCTAAAAAAAAATTGGCATATATTAGTGTATCATTAAAATGGTGTCTTGGAGGAAACGGAGGAGATGGGCTTCTGTTTGGAAAATGCTGCACTGATGACTTTGGATAGCCATAAACTACCAGAACAAAGTCATCTCATCAACATAGGATAATCTGATCTGTCTCAGTGTTCCTTCAGAAGCACACATTGCCCAGTTAGCACAGAATTATGCTAATAAGCAATTAATAGCTTATAAGTTAAAATGTTTTCATTCTAGAATAAAAAATATTTGTATTTTTCTGAAATCACAGCTGGAACTAGGTGAACACGACTGTTCCACAGCTTTGTGTATTTTTGACTGTACATAGCCTGAAGAATCACTGTATATTTTCACAAGCAAAAAGACAAATTATTTCAGGAAAAACATTCTGTCATCTCAGAAAATGTAACATTTCAATGTGGTTTTTAAGTGAAATATTAATCCATTAACTATTCAGATAATCACATAAGAAACAAAAATATCTTATTGTAATAACAACAACAAAAATCAAATGTATATGTTCACCCAAGTTTCAAAGGCTCACAATAATATTTCATAAATATTGATATTTATAGTTCACAATTGAAATGAGGGGTCTTTGGTGCTTTCTGAGTTTGGTGATTTTCTTGCAGATCTTTCATTACTCAAACCAGGTAATGTCATCAGTGCTCAATGAAGCTAATTAATGTTACCTAGTTTAAGGAATAAAACATTTGCAAGAAAACAACCAAGCTCAGAGAACACCACAAACATCTCATTTCACAAGTATTTGGACCCAGTCTCAAGAAATAGGATACTGATATACTTCCCACTGGCTCAATACTATTAGATACTCCAGTGTGAGTATCAAAAAGTGACCAGAATGGCTGCCATTCTGCAGCTGGGAATATTCTAACTAGGAAAGGAAGAGGAGATGGTAGTTCAACAAGTTCTTCAACAAAAAAGCACCACTTACATGCTACCAAGGAAACATCAAGAGCCAGCTTGGCATAGCAGTAAAGCATCAGGCCTGAAACTAAAAGACCATGAATTCTAGTCCTGCCTTGGGCACAGAGTAAGCTGGGTGACTTAGGGCTAGCCATTTTCTCTCAGCCCTAGAAGAAGGAAATGGCAAACTACTTCTGAAAAACTTTATCAAGAAAAATGATGTGTTTCAGGCAGTCTCAAGAAACAGATATGATTGAATGGAAAGGGGAGAGGTTATCAGTTTCACGCAAGAGGTACAATCTATGCCCCACAGAAGGCAAGGAGGCAGTGGTGGGATTCAGCTGGTTCACACCAGTTCAGTTGAACTGGTTGATAACTGTTTGCTCAGCGCACCAAACCAGCTGAAGCCTCAACCCATTGTTATAGGCCAAAATGGAGCTTCCATGGGCCCAATCCAGCCCTCCAAGGCCCCGTTTGGGCCTCCAGAGGCCTGCCTCCGCCTGCTACAGGCCGAAACGGAGCCTCCACGGGCCCAATCCATTTATTCCTCCCCACCCCATTTCCCATGGCTTTACTGTACTTACTTTTCAGAGACCTGCAGAAGAGGCTGACCCACATGGCAGAGAAGCCAAAGTCTTTTATTCAGAAGCCAGTGAAACTGTAAGAACTGAGATGTAAGGAAAACAGCTTTCCCCATCTGAATAGAAGACCGGCTTCTCTGCCATGAGGGTCTGCAGGCTTAGATTGAGCCCAGTTGGCCACCATGTAGCAGCCACCTGCTTGCTATTGACTGACTAGTTCAAATGAGCAGCTTCAGGGATTCGGCATGGCAGCCAATCAACAAGGGTCTTGCAGTTCAGTCCAATAAGTCAAAGGAAGCAAGCTCCTCGTTGATTGGCTGCTGTTGCTACCTCAATGCCTGAAGCTGTCCTAAAGCAGGAGGCCTGCTGGCTACATGGCCCTAAGCAAAAGTCTTTTACTCAGAAGATGGTGAAAATGTTTTCCTTAGATTTCACATTTTTACAGCTTTACCATCAGCTGAATAAAACACTTTGGCTTCTCTGCCAGTGGGTCTGCCTCTTCTGGACCTCTGGAGATCTTCAAAAAGTAAGTAATCCATGGGAAATGGAATGGGGAGGAGTAAGTGGAATCTGGGATGCTAGCAAAGCAGGCCCAGTCCGTAGAGACCTGGCGGAGCAGGATGGGGGGAAGCAATTGTGGGCAGCATGAGGTATCTCAGTGGATTGGGGGAGGCTCCCCAGCCTTAGATACCTCATGTGCATTTAATGACCTGTGCATTTGATTAACAAATGCATTGGGGAAAGCACAGAGTGATCACGTTTATTTAACGTGATTCAATCAAACAAATCCCCAAGTTACAAATGTAATTGGCAGGCTCTATTACATTTGTAACTAGAGGATTATCTGCATAATGAGAGTGAGTGAGGGTCTCAGGGAAGTCCTGCCTTAGCACCACATGAGTCCCATGTCACACCCACTCTGGCCACACCCACCCAGTCACATGACCACCCAGCCACACCTACCCAGCCGGTCATTAGGGCAGAGAACCGGTTGTTAAATTATTTGAATCCCACCACTGGAAGAGGGGGAATTATAGCTACCAGAGAAAAAGCTGTATTTCAATGGAGGACAATCCTTTGCATAAGTATGCCAAACTGGGTTCTGCATGTAACTCTGATAATTATGGTTCTGTACAATATTTCTATTATATGTCTTTATAGAATAATGTTGTTCCATTCCAGGCATAAACAGTAGTAATAAAAACCCCAGGAGTAAATAGTAGTAGTAGTAGAACAGGGATGTCAAACTTGCATCATCATGGCGGCATAAGATGGTGTATTGGGACTTTACCCACCCCTTCACTAAACCAGGCATGGGCATTGCCAGTACATGATGCATCTGGCCTGTGGACCGTGAGTTTGACAGTCCTGTTGTAGAAGAAAATAAGAATGGCTAAATTAATAAAAGTTAATGAGATGAAAGGGTAAGTTATTGTACATCCTATCAGGAATGTATGCTTTCTGTCTTCATGTGTAAAGATATCAGTATAGATTAGAAGTAAGAAAAATGTTTTTCTATGAAATGGTTTGTCACATATTCTGCTGACCTGGGACTTACCCCATGTCCCGAACAAACTTTTCCATTAGCATCCATAGGACAGCTGCTTATGTTCAAGGACTGAATAGAGAGGCATCTTCGGTCCATACACATCATATTAGGACCACAGGGAGTTCCATCTTCTACATATCCTAAATCTGTTTCATCATCTAAAAGTACATGTGCACAACTACAAGAAGAAGTTTTAAATTGTTACTAGCATTATTAAACTTCATCAGAATAAAGAGATGTAAAATATTTATAGCATGCATAAATGAAATCCAATTCCTGAAAATCCAGGAAGCAAAATAATATGATTATTTTTTTCACTCTATTTATGGATGTTTGCTGTTTTGAACAATTTTGTGTGTCTAAATAAGAAACATACTAAAAGAAAAGAAAAATGAAAATTAATTTGACAACATTGAAACAATGGAATTTCAAATTATCTCAATGTAACAGTAGAATAATTTTACATCTGTATTAAACAACCTATTCAAAGCCAGTACAATGAAAAAAAATCATAAGAAATTAAACTCAACTAATTAAATTTTGTTTTAACTTAATTTATTGAGAAACAATCTGTTTGAATGTTCAAATTTTTAGGTAAACTGAAAAAGCCAGTCTTGCACACCGAATCAGATTTTACATACCTGCAGTTTACTACAACACCTTGGTGGAAAAAAGAAGTTGGAATAATTTCTCCCTGAAGGTGACCAATTCGTGGAACCCCATCAAGATTTGCACAAAGCAATAATCCACAGAACACGTCACTGTAAGACAAAGACAAGATACATAATAAGCTATTTTTTGGAATGGGAAGAGAAAGACTATTTTGACAAATTAAGAAACTTGCCTCTAGGGAAAAATACAATTGGACTGCACTATAGCAGAATTCCAAATGATTTTAATTCTTCTTTCATTCAAGAATTTAATTCTAAACTTTGTGAGAAATAGTCACGCTACGCATTCACTTCTAGAATGCAAGTTGTCCAAATGCTAAAAATTATCAAGCATTGATATGCTTTATGAAAGATTACATTTAAATACTATAAATAAATAAATAAATACCAAAAATAAATAAGGGCTACAGGCCATTAGAAACCTGAAAAATATGGATAACATATCAAATGAGAAAATGTGTTACTATTCAAGCTGTTATTGAGCTGAAAATGACGAAGTGAATTTGAAAAGTGCCTTGAATGAGTGTAAAAATGCTTCTCTATTCCCCCAGTTGTCATCACACAGTATCCCATGTTATCTTTGAGGCTACGTGAGACCCCCAAAAGTTCAGTAGTACCTTCTGCGGGAAGCAAGGTTCCCTGTAATAAAGTGAAAAATTCTGCTCCTGTGTCTTTTAGGCCAAGAATCAAGTCAGTTTAAGAACAATTAAATCTAGCATTCTTACTGTTTGTGGCAAGGAATCCATTTGTCTCCATCTTTTCCACAGTTTCCTTTCTGTGTACCTTCTGTGTTAAGCTTCTCGTAACAGTGTTTGTGAGACCCTGAAGCCTCTGTAGAAGAAAATAAGGTCATTTCCAATAATGCTAAAAATGGTTTTATTCCCAATGTTTAATCATGCCATAAATAATTTTACTACAGCTATCATATACTATGAACATAACAGGGATGTTTAAAATGTTCTCTCTCGCTTGCTAAGATGACAACACATTTTCTATATTCTTCCAAATGATTTTGTTTTTGCTTTTCTGTAATTTGTTTTTTTTCCTATTTTTCTTTTTAGTGTTTTACTGCTCACTGTATATTTAAATAAATTAAAAGCAAAGAACCAAATAACAGTAGTAATGTATCATATGATTTCCTTTTTAAAAAAGTGAATGTCCCCAAAAATTTTCATATGCCTAAAAAATTTGCTTCTTCTGTCTGGGTTATAAGATTATAAAAAACTGTATATTGTCTATTAAGAACAAGAAGGCAGAAAAACAACAAGAACAAAAGATAGAGTTATTTTCCTAATACAATGAGAAGGTCTGGAAGATACTTCTTTTTGTCAAGGACAAAAAAAACCTTAGTAAATCTTGTATGTTTGCAATTAATTTTTTTTAATTTGTAGGTAAGAGTGACTTATTTGGGAATATTTTATGGAGGAGAAGAGATTTTATCCTCCGATTCTGCTAAAACTCTGTGGAAGCTTTCTGCAGGGCAACATAGTTCTTTATTCAGATTCACCCACCCCCTCTTTTCAAACATGATACACTAAATTACATTGATCCTGATTCTGAGAATAAGGCCTGTTCCCCCAAATGCTGGAACACCCACAGACAATAGAGGATAATATAAATCACATATATTGATCGAAAGAGAGAGGGAGAGACACAAGGAGAGGGAGAGGAGAGAGAAGCTTTTTAAATGTCAACATAGGGTAGGGAGAATTAGTACTAAGTCTGCACATATAAATTCCAAAGTGCCCCTACAAATTATTTTTATACAACATTACCTTTTAATTCATTCATAACATAGTAAAAAGCTGATAGAATATGCTAAGAAATATTTTTGTATAAATTAACTTACTATTGCCCCAGATGTATTTGCATTGATTATCTCTTGTCTTACACTCCCCACTATAGCAACGTCCCTAAATGGGAATACATTGTAGTCAGCATCATACTTCTTTGTCCATAAAAAGCCAGATATTGCCATGAGCCTTGTCCTTTTTACTAGCAGGGAGCCCCAAAAAATTTCTAATAATACTGCTTGGCTTTGCTTTCAAGATAGCTAGGATGCTCAAAATCTTTTTTTTCCCACCAGGCTAATAAAATGTTAGTATAACTTTATATTTTGCTTCCAGGCAAGTTAGGAGATTTGAGAGTTCATTTTTAATAAAGAGACATTAAAATATGTGAACAAAAAGCAGTTACATTGCTTTTTTATCTCGAGCCTGAAACTATACGTCCCAAGTTGCAAAGTAGAATTTGAAAGAAGGTAAAAGTTGCAGAATAGAATTCCCAGCATAATGAAGTAAACTCAGAGGATATCAAATAGAGCTTAGAGCATTATCCTAGTAACTGCTGAGAAGACGTAACACATGCAGTACTCAGTGAAAAGAATAATTATATTGGATAGAATAATTACACAAGGAAATAGCAAAAGTAAACTAGAGTAATGAAATTTGCATTACTAGTTACTTAAATAGTTCCTATATTTAAAGAAAGCATTTTAAAGCTTAAAGTAGCTAATAACCAAATAACATTTAAAACAGCATAAGCCATCAAAACAAACAAAGAAAACAACATCCAAAGAATATTATTACCCATAAGCAAGAAGGGCAAAACCCCTGTAAAAAGTATTAATAACTTAAGCAGGATCTAGGCTGAAGCCTTTCTGACAGTGGTGCGCAACAATGGCAGCATGCAACAGGCATCAATAATATGCAAAAAGTGACCAGAAGCCATATATCTCATAACTGTGGGAGAGGAAGGAGGAGAAGGAAGAAATATAACATTTTAAGTGCCTGATGGCACTAGGTTTTATGGCTCCATATGCTACATATTTCGCCGCCCCCCCCACCCCTTATTTTTAAACCAAAATTTCTGAACAATTGTTTATTCATTCTTACATATCTGACAGTTTGGGGAAAAATCCCTTCCTTAATAGCCACCTAGCCTGCTTCTATAACCTTTGTGAGCATCCCTGAGTGACACCCTGTGAAGTGAAATTGAGAGTGTTGCAACTTCCAAAAACACTGTCCTGATATAGGCTAAGCTCATGCAGGCTCTGTTTTAACTTACCTGATTTGAATCGCAAGCAAATCCATCTTGCTTATGAAGATTGGGTGGGCACTGAAAGGCAAAGTATTCCTTTACTTTAAAAACAGTGGAATTATCCCTTAGAATTTACTTGCATTTTCTGTTCATGTAGGGTATTTCTGGGTGGTGAATTATTTTACCAATGGTTAGATAATAAAAAGCAGAAGTTAGAAATATGGAGATATAAAAAGGACTGAAGTTATAAAGGAGACTTGTTAAGGTAGATAAGTAAAATATTAACGTTATTATAGAATTAATATTTTTGTGATGAATATTATTGTAAACATTTTGATTATGATTTCTTAAAAATGATTGTACCCAGACAACACACTGCTTGATTGAAATTGAATTTTTACATGTTATATAAAAATTAAAAATTTAAAAAAAGAATTAATAATCCCAAGAATTAAAAAAAAAATATGGATCCTAAATCATTTGGGAATACGTATATCAGCACAGCTTAGGTTTTAGACATAGAAAGTATTTTTTCCCCCACCTTTCTCAAATTCAAATTTTGGTCCTAGGTGAAAGTTTAGTATTGTTACACAAATGAAAGGGAAGGAGATCACCTTACTGATAAATCAGTATTAATATATTCAAAATACATTGTATCATTACCTGGCCGGAGTCACCAGTACAGATTTCAGTAATATCACATTCATTCACTTCATAGCGACACTCAAAGCCTCGTGGAAAAAACTGAAAATCAAAATATTGTCAGTTAAAAAACAGTCAAGTAACAACCAAGCATTTAAGACTTTAAAAAAAAATATTAGCCTTTTAATTGGGTGAAAAAAATCATATACAAGTACAGTATCATTTTCATTCATTGGTAGAAAAGCAACCGGTGGGATGGGGTGATATGATTTTCAGGGAAACAGTTAAGTTGTGGTATCTCTCTGCCCAGGAGCCTTTGTTCCTAATAGTAGCTCAGTTTTTTTTATTTTTATCTTATGGAATTACATTTTCTAATTCAGTGCCATTTAGTAAAGATGCAATTAAAATAACTTACAAGGCAGGTGTCATTACAACATGGACCATCACTGCAATGAGCTCCATTAGAAAGGGAACACTTTTTACAGCATTCTGCATGGCAGTCCTTAAAAAGTATACAGTATATTAATGATGATTATTTATTTGGCATATGGCATATCATACATGGACTACAACATACATTAGCATTCCACCTAGATTAGTAAAACATAATAAAATATATGTTTTATGTTCAAATGCTAATGTCTAAGCTTTCTAACCATTTAAACGCAGCATGATTTTAAATTTTTTAAAAAAATCAGAGATTGAACCATTATATGTCCTCAGCTTACAGCCAGTCATGATGTGATTTACAGTTTGATGTGGGGTGTGAAGCTAGTTTGCTTCCTTGTGGTGCACCCTGCATAATGCCACAGTGTGAATTAAACAAATTAGCAACTGCTGGCAGCCAGACCACTTGGTAGACCATCCTGGTTTCAAAATATATGGTAACGGGAATGAAAACAAAAAATGGACCTTTTCAGGCCCAAATGACGAGAGATTGGGAATTTAATTTGCCAAATCAATGTTGATCAGCAGATCCAAGAGCCAATATGTTTCCAAACTTTTATTGGACAGTAACATATTAATTATAAATAATAATGATAAAAGTTGAATGAAAGTATTCAGTGATTTAACTTCTGCTGATCGAACTTTATTGCAAAATGGAGAAGGACTGAGTCCTTTCTCTAGGATCTTACAGTGCATTTTTAGAATATATTGTTAAGAGACAGAAGATCCTCCAGAACAAAGTGTGACATTGCACCAGTGGTTACAGTGGAAAAAGACCCTAGAAAGTACTGCTCCATAGATAGATGTTTACATTTGCATATATGATTCCTTGCTTATAATACACATTTGCAAAATCAATGACAGGTTTCCCTATTAAGATTTATTGATTTATTAATTTATTAGAATTGTACCTTGCCACAACCTAACATACCTCTCAGGGATTGAAACTGATAGTAGTGAATCTCTGTACTGAATACAGATAATCCTTGACTTCCAACAGTTCGTTTAGTGACTGTTTGAAGTTACAATGGCACCCCAAAAATATTTATGACCATTTTTCGCACTTATTATCACTGCAGCATCCCCATAGTCACACGATCAAAATTCAGTTGCTTGAAAATTGACTCAGATTTATAATGGTTGCACTGTCCTGGGGTCAGGTGATCACCTTTTGTGACTTTCTGACAAGCAAAGTCAGTAAGAAAGACAGGTTCTATGAACAATCATGTTACTACTCTAACAACTGCAATGATTCATTTAACAATTGTGACAAGACAGGTCATAAAATGGGGCAAAACTCACTTAACAAATGTTTCACTTTGCAACAGACATTTTGGGCTCAGTTGTGGTTGTAAGTTGAGGACTACCTGTAATATCATATCAACAACCACCCAGAATAAGTTATGTTATGTGCCAGATATATTATAGAATGTCAAACCAAAATAATTAATATAATAAATAACATTTAAAACACTGATTATTTTTCTGAAGGCTCAGAATCCCCTCAGCCCAGACTGCAAGATTATTATTTTAATATTGGGACATGCCACTAGGCTAAAATATTTATGTATATAACTTAAGTTAAGATCAGAAACATAGCTCCGATTAATTAGGAAAGAAATACATTCTGCCCAGCTTTATACCAAGCAAAAGAGAACTCACCAAATGAGAGTTCTGATGATTTCCACTCCTGCTCAGATGATCTCGGAGGGAGTGGGAGCAGGAATAGAAGTCAAAAACCTCTTCTATCACTATCTTTATTATTTTATGCCCCATGAAAATGAACAGCACCTTATAAGTAATTATCTACTTTAAAGCTTTCATTTTAAGGTGAAAATAATACCGTTTGGATACCACAGTCACAGTCTTCGCCTGGTTCCACATACCCATTTCCACATTCAGTGGCATCAAACAACTGGAAAAAAACCCACACATTTAAGAAAAAATGTTATTATCTAACTATCATTAAAAGATTCAGGTATATATTTAAGGTATATATGCTTATGCAATACTGTTCTGAAGCTGGTTATTAAAAATGAACAGCAGATTTCTGCTGGAGATTTTTCTCAGGAGTAATTGAATAGACAGCAAAACTTCAGAGGAACTGCACTGCTGACTTGGAACTTGTTCATCTCACATATTTATTTAGCTCTGCCATTTTCTGTTCTTTAGATGTTGAGTATAGATAATAATATCTATCTTAAAAGGAGTTAGGAACGTGGTTCAGTTGCCTCTGTGATTCTTTTCCTTACTGTATCTAATTTATTGAATAAATAACACTGACTTCCAATCTGAAGAGCCATTTTCTTCTCTTTCCTGCAGCTCATCAAAGCCAAGAGTACTTTCAAGAATGCCAAAATAGGAATACCTCTAAAAGCTTAAAGCACCTGCTGAAAGAGGAAGTTATTGATTTAAGTGGTTTCTCAAAGATGAGGGTATTGCATGTTAAGTATGTTCAGTGAATGCTCTTGAATCCAAAGCAAAGATATCTTGTGCTTTGGGAATAAAGCATAACTCCTGGAAACCCTCCTACTTCCTAGATATAATTGTAAGTTGGGTCAGTTTTACATAGGTTACGAAGTTAATTTTTCTGATAAGTGAGTATATGTAACACGTAAGACCACCAGGGAAATATTCTTACCCTATATCCTGTATTATTCTCACTTATGAAAGACTGTGAATTTGACTGAATTGAGAGACAGCTCTTCATTAAATGAAACTAATCTTAATGCATAGATTAGAACAAAGGTGAACAACAGCTTTGTAAGGCTGAGATTTTAATCATCCCTCTCACGATTGTTCTTTTTAGCTAGGAATATTAAAAGACTGGCTTCTATCATACCAACATTAATTCAAAGTCTATATCAGTAGGCCAATTTGCAATTCTGAGAGCTTTATAGTTCCCATGGGGAAATATTTGTCCACTGACAGGAGGAGATTTATGACATAGTCAAACACAAAAGAGAATATGGACATGGAATTTGGACAGTACAGGAGATAGCAACTTATTCCTCATCTTTAGGTAAGTGGTGGCTAATATTTTGAGCACTGAGTGCCAAAATGGGAGCGTGTGCATGTGCACGCACCGGAAACCAGAAGAGCAGCTCCTTGATGTGTGCGCATGGGAGCACCAGAAACTGGAAGCTTAGCTTCCCAGTGTGCACATGTGTGCCGGCCACCTGGTCTTCCAGTTTCTAATGCACATGTACACGAAGACTGGCTGGTACATGCATGCCCTCTAGGGAGTTGCTCTTCTGGTTTCTGGCGCTCCCATGTGCGCAAAGACCAGCTGGCTGGTGCGTGCATGCGCTCTAGGGAGCTGCTCTTCCAGTTTCTGGTACTCCCACACATGTGAAGCACACCAAACCCAGAAGAGCAACAGGTGATGGCTGGCATGCCCAGAGAGTTGGCTCTGCATGCTGCTTCCGGCATGCATGGCATAGGTTCGCCATCATGGTATTAGGTTATAGGGTTAAAGGATGATGTTTACATGTGACTCTTAGATCCTTACAATGCATAAGGAAGCAGGGAGCATAACACTTAGCTTTTTTTAAACTAGAGCTTTTGAACAAGCTATAGTTTCTACATCAGGGCTCGACAATGTGAGGCTCCAGAGCCGCATGCAGCTCTTTGGGGCCATCTCTTGTGGCTCCCTGTCAGATGATCTCACCAGTGGCTGGCACCACCCCTCACCCTCCCCTCCCATTCACTCCTCGCCTGCCCTGAGAAGGGAAGGGTGATGGCTGCGGATGGAAACTTGCTCCGTATTCCAGAGCAGGAGCAAAGCAGTCTTATGCTTGCCTCTTCTTCCAGCTCTTATTGGTGCTGCATGCACCTCAGCCACTCAGGGAGACACATGACTTTCTCCACCCCGAGACACTGGCTGGGCTGGCTATAGCCCATGCTCCACATCGTAATGGGCTCCAGGAGGAGGAGGGGATGCTGTCTCCCCCATTGTGAAGTGCACTAAATTTAAGTGTGCTGTGCATGGCGCTGCAAGAGCTGCGAGCAGGCCATGGAGTTGGCAATGGGTTCAGCTGACAGGGAGCTACAGCAGGGCGACAAAAGAGCTTCATTTATCTGGGAACCTGAAATGACTCTTGATTTAAATCATATGGTAAAAAGCACCCAAAGAAGAAGAAATAACAACATCAGCAAAAAAGACAACACCCAACCCTCGCCTGTTTTTGGAAATGGTTCAAGAGGGAACAGACACACACATACACACGAGAGAGAGAGGGAGAGGGAGAAAGAGATGAGAGAGGGAGTGTGAGAAAGAAAGAAAGAGAGAGAGAAAAAGAGAAATGAGAGAGAAAAAAGAGATGAGGGAGAAAGAGACAGGGAACGAGAAAGAGAGAGAGACAAGAGAGAGATGAGAGAGAGAAAGAGAGAGAGAGAGGACAGAGAGAAAGATGAGAGAAAGAGAGAGACACACATACAGAGATACCTGTTTCCCAAGAAAAGAAAACACAGGAAGCCACAAAACCTGGGTAGGCATGGCTGGGGGTGTCATGTGACTGGGTGGGAGTGAGTAATGTCGAGTTGGCCACGCCCACCCAGGTTTTGTGGCTCCCGGTGTTTTCTGTGGGAAATGGGTCCAAATGGCTCTTTGAGTGTTTAAGGTTGCAAACCCCTGGTCTATATTATACATAAACATTGAGCAAGCCAAAATCACAAGCCACATAATGGTCTTGACCAATGTTAACACATTTGTCAATCATAGATATTTATTGTATTCTATCATCACAGATGAAATTGATCACACAAATTCTCACTCAATTGTGGATCTCACTATAACTTAAACCACAGCATTGTTATGAGGTTAAAATCCTGAGGTGAGGAAGAAGGTCCTGAAGTATGTTGAAATACAAATGAAATTTATTATTTATTATTTTTTTTCTGTTATTATGCTAAACCTTGATGTAAGTTAGAGCAGGAATGATACAGGTAGTCTTTGACTTATGACATTTATTTAATGCCTATTTGGAGTTATGATGGCACTGAAAAAAGTGACTTATGATCATTTCCTTGCACTTACAACCATTGCAGCATTCTTGCAGTCATGACAGTTGCAGTGTCCCAGGGCGAAATATTTACATTTACAACTTTCTGAGGCAGCTTTTGCCATGCAAAGTCAATAGGGGCAACCGAATTCACTTAATGATTATGTGATTTGCTTAACAACAGTCCCGTTTGCTTAACAACTGTAGCAAAAATCAGGCATGACTCACTTAACGTGACCAGAAGTTAGTAACAGAAGTTCTGGTCCCAATTGTGGCCATATGTTGAGAACTACCTGTAGTATGCAAGAAGAGATGACATTTTCCCCTTTCTTTCCTCCATTTCCATCCCAATCCACTCAAAATGTACCATCATCCAGTTTGCTACCTTCCTTAGAAAAGATTATAAGGAATGCACCTTTGTAGGCCTGTTGAAAAGACAAAAACCTCCTCCACGGAGTAAAAAATCTCTGTATTCAGCAATGCTGCATTTTGAGAATTTTCTGGGGTGATAGACACTGAAATAAAACAATAGCAAGATATTAAAGAAATGGTTCATAGCACATCCATAAAGAAATATCTAGGTTTTTTTGAAAGCAAATAGATCAGTACAGTAGCATACTTTTGTGGCAGATATTAATAGTTCAACTTTTTAAACCACTTTTCATATTTTACACAGATTTTTGACTACTTTATTTCAGACAAGTATGTTTAATCAAACTGGATTAAGCATCTTACTCCCTGTCTGAAAGCATGCTTTTCTGACCACACATAAATATTTGTAATCTTTATTTAGAATTTTGTTTTGGCACTTTGAAAAAAAAAAATTGTCTACATCTTTCTGCGCAAGCTGGCAAACCACAAATGGAATATTCTGTGTTTTGGACTATATTTTTAATCTATACCTATGACTTTTCTCCTCCAATTATATGAAACTCTTTCACTGAGCTCTTTTTAAAAAGTCACAGAAAATTTGGTGTCTGTGATTTGAAAAGTAATCTTACCTTTCCGCCCTATTTTTAGTATAATTGTTTTTATCTATTACTGAAGCTCCATTTTTCAGGAAATGAAACAGCTCACTTTCAAGTTCTAATTATTATTTATTTTTGCATTATGTTTAAACAAATCAGAATAGAGAATACACAAGTGAACATTTAGAAATTTTCATCAAACAACAAGTCAATATTCAATTGAATTCACTTGACCATGTAGTATGGTTAATATCACACAGAGACAAATGGTCGCATAAGGCATTATGTACTACTACAAGCAAGTGAGAAAAAACAAGTTATTGATCTAACACTATTTCTATTTAAACTTGTTTTTTTTACTTTTAAAATTATACCCTTTTTCTATGATCCTTTCTAATTTCTTGTCATGAAAAAATAAGAAAAACAGGCAAGACTTTAAAGTCAGAAATTATTTGACTTTTTTTACAAACAATTATTTATAAAATAAATTCATAGGGTTTTTTTGTATAGGTTTAAAAAAATGATTAAAATAATTTTCCCTCTATTGTAACAGAAAACAATAAGATGAATGAATGTTTCTTCTTATGAACCACATCATTTTTTAAATTTGGCCTGAGCAAAATTTAAACAATAATTGTACTGTGTATAAGAATCAATTATCACTACAAACCCTGTTTCCTCCATGATGCATCCACCCCAGGATTCTGTACAATCGCACCCTTCTTAAAAGACATAAACGAAAGAGAGGGAGGGAGAGAGAGAGAGAGAGAGAATAAAATTAGTTGACAATATATACAACAAAATACACCATAGAGAACAAATACAGTAAGTACAGTATTTTCACTCTTCACATCTTTGCATTTTGAATAGTATATCTGATAAGTATAAAGGAATCCCACATTCACATCTGAAAGACTGCAATGAGTGAACTAATCTCTTCTCACAAAGAAAAGATTAAGACACTACTGTATGTCTGTGTAGACACGCATGATTGATTAAGTGATTATGTTCCATCAAATTATTTTTGACTTCTAGTGACTGCATAGGTAAGTTGTCTCCATGAGCATGCATGACCCAAAATGATGCGTGTGCAGAGAAATCTAGTTGCTTGAATTGACTTAAAAGATTCTTAGACAACAAAATAATTAGCTCTATTTAGAGAATATAAAACTATACAAACATTTAGTTTGATAACAGGAGACTTGGCACATACTTGGTTTTCTGGATGCTGGTTCCCACTGTATTCCTAGATTCTGAGCCAAGCTTTGGGACAATTCTTGTGCTATTGCCCAGGAAAGCCCATACTATTAGGGAAAGATCAACCTCAATTAAATTAGGGTGAAAAAAGAGGCAAATGCAAATTATTATAAGTTTAACATAAAACTTCCATCACAAAATTTTGTAGACATTTTTATCTTGTTTTATTTTACTTTATGTCTATTTTTAATGTGTTTCTGTTTGCAATTCTGGTCAGTGACCAAAAATAAACATTATATTCTTTTGTAGATAACTTAAACTGGATCCTAACATTTCTGTGGAAATATCTTACTAACTAGTAGGGTACCCGTGCTTTGCTACAAAACTATGCGATTGGGCAAGTTTTTGGGGAGGAAAATAAGGGAGGGAAATCTGTCTCTGCCTACCAGTATCCATCAGTATTCATCTGGCTAACGTCCTGTCAGTGTGCGAGAGAGTTGAGAGCTGTTTGGAAACCGAAACAGTATTTGCTGTGTGAGCAAGAAGGAGACAGCAAGGAGCCTGGGTTGATTTAGCTGAACGGCAGTTGGAAGAGATTTCTTTTCAGGTGGTGAGGGGGAGTAGAACGCCTTAGCATCAGAGCATGTTAATAATAATATAGGACATACTAATGATGATCATTTTGAAAAATCCTTTGTTAGCGAGCACCTAGAAGCCAAAGGGAACATATGTGCCAAATTTCAAGTTTGTAGGCTTTACGGTTCTGGAGATTTTGTGATAATGCATGAGTGGTATTTCGCTTTTATATATATATAGAATCGATAGATTTCACAACGGATGATTCTCAGATTGTCATCGTCACCAACAAAGTATATCTGGAGAAATGAAGGCTGCTGCTGATGCCCTGCCATGATACTCCCTATCCTATGTTAGACCTGCCCCTGCACTTTGAATGTTGGCATAAAATTTCCCTCCTTCACCTCTCTGGCTCCAAAAGACATCATTTGGAAGCATCCGTTGTACTTCCGGTCAGCAGAAAGAAAGTGGTTTTCCATTGGATGCTGGTGGGTGAGAAGGCTGTGTAAAGGTTTAGGGTAGGACTGAAGGGGAGGGAGGTGGACTTTACTGCTACTGCAGCACATCCCAGGACTCTCATCCTGCCACTTTAGAGCATGGGACCAGGCACAATGTAACCAAGGTTTCAGATCAACAACCTTTTCCCTGGAATAATAAATCTGAGGTTCATATTGAAAACCAGACAAATACTTATTAGTCCAAGGCATTGATTTCATTTACAACTGATGAACGTAGGGGTTATTAGTTATATAGTTTTTTACAGCCGGTCTATTGACATGGGGATACTTTGATGATACTTGTGTGTAGCTTCCCTTACTTGTGTTTTCCTAATTGCATCTGTAAATCTTTTTCTGCATTTTTTGCCTCGTTTCCCTTTAACTGATGTTACAGTAGAAAGAACGGATTTGTCTGAGCTGAGGAAGAAAATAAGTGGGGGGGGGGGAAATCTTCCTCTGCCTACCAGCATCAATTGGTATTCATCTGGCTAGCATCCTGTCAGTGTGTGAGAGACTTGAGGGCTGTTTGGAAACTCAAACAGTATTTGCTGTGTGAGTAAGAAGGAAACAGCAAGGAGCCTGGGCATGGCTTAGCTCAACTGTTCTGTACTAAAGCTGTTTGCTGCTGTGAAACTAAAACTGAAACTAAACTCCTCTCCTCTGCTTGTATTTTGCATTTGGAAGAGATTTCTTTTCAGGTGGGGAGGGAGAGTAGCATCAGAGGGCTGTTTGGAAGTCAAACAGTATTTGCTGTGTGAGCAAGAAGGAGACAGCAAGGATCCTGGGCGTGGCTTAGCTCGACTGTTATGTAGTAAAGCTGTTGGCTGCTGTGAAAGTAAAACAGAAACAGAAACTTCTCTGCTTGTGTTTTGCATTTGGAAGAGATTTCTTTTCAGGTAGGGAGGGGGAGTAGAACTCCTTAGCATCAGAGTATGCTAATAATAATATAGGAAATACTAATGCTCTGATGGTCATTTCAAAATATCCTTTCTTAGTGTGGAAGTTACTCCTGAATTCCTGCCAGATTTCGCACTGGCCGTGATTGTGAAAAGGTGGCAGGGAATATTGCAAATGGTAATCATGTGACCTAGAAGACTGCAACAGTTGTAAGTGTACATGTGAGCTGGTTGCCAAGCTTCCACTTTGCAATCACATGATCATGGGGGTCATGGGGGAATGCAACAGCCAAGTACCATTTGTTCAACATCATTGCAACTTTGAATAGTTCCTGAATGAGTGGTCAGTAATCAAGGACTTCTTATATACTCATGAGACTTTATGAATTGGATAAATAAATACATTTCTTCAAAACAGAACTATTACCTCATTTACTCCAACACCTCTAGCCACCGAACAAATTCCTCCAAAATAGCTTAGGCTACTTCTTTTATAATGAAATGTCACATTCCTTCAGAACAAGACAGATAAAAGAAGAATATTAATATCATTTTCTTCAAATGAAATAGTATAATATAAATTATGAGAACATGGGCTTGTTTTATTTAGTTTCTTTAATGTCATTAAAGTAGAATATTCATAGATATATACTGGATACTCATAGTAATTCTATGTCGAGTGCCCTTGAAGTTTTTTTAAATCTTGCCTTTATAAGTAATTCAAGGTGATGAACATACCTAATATTCATCCTGCCTCCTATTTTCCTTATAACAACAATCCTGTGAGGTGGGTTGGGCTAAGAGAATAATTGGCCTCAAATCACCCAGTTAGTTTTGTGCTCAAGATGAGACTAAAACTCATAGTCTCTTAGTTTCTAGGCCAGCACTTTAATGACTACACCAAACTGGCTAGGGTTAAGTAACTTATTTCCAATTTTAGAAGACATCATAGGAAGAAATAAATAAGCAAAAATGTAAAAGTGAGAGAATATACAGTAAAATATCTTGCCTGGAAAAAAGGCTTCCTAATTGAGATAACATTTTTCTGAATAAGATATATCTCTGTACTATATAAAAATAATTCTTGGAATCTTGTGAAAAGCTATTTTAATTTTGGTACAATTAACCAAGTCACAAAACAATAAGGAAAATGTTCTGATCAATTAAGCTCTAGTTTTGAAACCCCAAAAGGCTAATATAATATCTAACAGAAAAAGTGGCTCTAAAAGTATTTTGGCTAATCCTGATAATTCATTGGGTGAGTCAAGAGTGCTGTATTAATAACACCTGAGGATGGAATGACTACAGATCCTTAAGCCTCTTAAGAAGAACAGTGGACCAGACCATCTCTCCTCCTTTTACATACGAGAGGAGATGTACAGCATCAGCACGTTGCTTGATGAAGTTCTGTCGATATCGGGAAAAATCATGAAGCATCTGCCTTGGGTCTGCATGGACATGAATACGATCTCTGTCTGACCAGGTTTCAACAGCAACTAGAACAACTCTGGTGTTTAGTTGCTCCTTGTATATCTGTAGGGAGAGACAGGACAAGCACAGGAGTGGAACACTGGGTCAAACATGCACAGTTAGCCAATCAGTCAGTGGAAAGACAAACAGGGTAAAGTAGGAGAGAAACATTGGAATATAATTAGATAATATACTTCCCTAATAATCAATACTCCATTAAATTTACAGTAATGTCAATACCACAATATGCATAATTATCAGCACATGCGTATGTAATATTTACTATATAGTTTGTGGTAGGAAATCATAAAAACAGTTGACAATGGACAGACTGTGAGATTTTGTTTTTGTTTTAATTAAACACTTCAAATTTAATAATTCTGAACATGGGTGCTTGAAGTGAGCAGAACAACAACAGTTTGTTGTAACTCCAAACATCTGGAAACAGAATTCTTGCTTTTTTCTGCTTGAATTCATGAATACCTTTTCAATAAACTCACTCATTCTTCAAATTGCATTTCGAGCAATCATAATCTCCATTAGATAGGTAGGTAAGTATATCCTGTGATCCAGTTATATATTTTGCACAACAAGGTAACATCACAGATAAATTTTCTATTTAAACAAATAATCCTTGGTTTCATTTTTTCAAAGAATTGTCCCTATCTTCATTCTGTCAGGCTCATTTCATAATAGGACAAGAATGGGCACAATGGACTTGCACAAAATAATTCTATTTTTTTTATCTAGAAAGTCTTTATCTGCACAAAAAAACTGAAGTGTTTGTTGCACTGAACGGAAAGTATCTAGCATTGTGAGATGGCTTATTCAACGCACTGCATTTATCAAGCTCTAAAGAAAGCTTGTGTGGAAGTATTGTAAGGCAGTTTTCAAAGAGTTCATTGATAGGGTTTCTTCTTGGCATTCTGTCTTTTCCTTTTCAAAGATTTATTTATTCATTTTTAGCACTGGCAGCTTACAAGTGCAGGGTGCTACACAGGATAACATTACAGGAAACTGATTCTGTAACCTCACAAAAGAAAGAATATCTTCTGTAAAACTCAAAGAAAATCATTTTTCAAAATCATGAATTTCTTTTCTCTGCATTCTCAGAGGATACTGAATGTTTCTTTCTAGGATAGAAAGGGTTTGTTTCTTTTTAGTACATATATGTGAATGGTAGCACAGGTATCTGGTTGAAGCCATGATTACATCATATATGTCAAGATATCCCACAAATGATACAAATTGTGGAATTTATGTCCATTGCATGGTGACAACATGACTTAGGCAATACCATTTGCCCCCCTTGCTACACTACAGTAAGGATTCTTTTCAAAGTTTTTTTGTAGTTCTACAAACTTTGGTATTTCTTTTGAGTAATACAAAAATTGGGATATAGACAGCAAGTCTGCTACTGATGTAAATTAGTTTTTGTTCTTAATATAAAAAGAATTATGAGACAAATGTTGCCTTTTCATTTTATCATTCCCTATTGAACTGAATACAGTATTATTAATTTTATTGACTATAGCAATACTTACAGCATCCACGAGATTTACCACCGATTTCGCAAAGTTATTCGTATTACTATGGGATGACCGATGTTTTTTGAACTAGGAGAAAAATGTTAAGTCATAATCCAATTGAAACATTAATTAAACTTCATTGCTTCCTGGCAAAGTCTAAAAAAGAAGCAACCCCAGTAATATTTCTCTTTGAACATTTTTGCTCTGTATTGATAAAGGTCAATTGCACAAATAATAGCATAAAACATATATTTGCAATAGCTTCCCCTTATAATTCGAATTATTGATTGCAAGCCTTCTGTGGCACATAACTCAATGCATTTTTTATTTCAAGTGCAAAATGTTCTGTGAAAAAGACTGTGCTTAGCTGCCTTAAATTTGCAATAATAGAAAGAAAACTAGATATCTGGGTATCTTGCAGAAAGTTTACTATTAAAGTTTTATTCGCAATAATAATAAACTCTTCTTATAAATGAAGCCTGTTAACATTAATTATTTATTACCAGCTCATTTTTATACATAGTGCTTCTGGTCAGTCTTGACTCCTGGTAACTATCTAAACAATCCATTTAAAATCATTGGGACACAACAAATGAAAAGAATAGATCCTGGGCGCTTCCGGTTTGAGTTCCTCCGGCGACAGACAGAAATTCACGATCGTGCACGGTTTCGGTCCGGGCTTACTGCTGGAGCGCCCCGAGCTGGCTGGTTTCAGGGCTAAGCCACCCCATAGAGGTGGTGAAGAGGGGGCAGACTGCCAACAGGGTTGAGGAGAGCCGCATTTCTCCTCCTCAGCTGGCCATTACTCCCTTTCCTGAAGGCGGTTGCAGCAGTGGTCAGAAATGGCCACCTCAAAGAAGAACTCGACCAGAAAAGAATGTGCAGGAGGAAGATAAGAAGTGAAAGTTTTGGCTGACTGGGTTAAATTGCAAAAGCAACAACTAAGGTACCCTGGAATTTAAACTTACAAAAAAATAACATCGCTCCCAAAGAAGAGTCGGAAGCAGCGAACGAAAGTGGAACAGGAAAGGTTTGGGTTTTTTTTTCTTCTCTCCCTTTCCCTATACTGACAACTAAGAGACTTAAATAAGAAATCGGAAAAATCTGCTTTGACATCAACAGGCAATTAAGCTGAAAATAAAACAAAATGTCAAAGGGATAATAAAGATTTCTGGACACTAAAATTTTTTTCATAAGCAGGTAAGGAGAGAAAAAGAATAAAAGGGCAGAATCTGGAAAGAGAGGAGGAGACTGCCTGGAATTAAAAAGAATCTATAGTAAAGCTTCAACAAGACTTCTAAAAGATACATTTTAACTGAAACTTTGTAACTAAGCAGTAGAACCCCAGGAAGAGAAAGTGGGGAAAAAAGAACAAAAGGAAACAGCTTGCATGTATTTGGATTATTTGGTGATCTTTGGATTCTTGGTTATTGCATTTGAATGACTAAAATTAATCGGGTGGTTGTTTAAAAATTTATACAATGGCACTATTCCTGGATGAATTGAAAATGGAACTTAAAAAGTATAAAGAAGATGCACAAGAAGGCAGGGGTTCTTTTGGCTTCATTTTTCAATTCTTAGAAATGGAGATTTGGAACTATGAGAAACAACAAGAAACGTCTGCAAAACAAGAAGACTGGGACAAAGAAGAAGCCATCTTTAATGAACAAGTAATTCTATGTGGGGAAGAAAAAGGAAAGTGGAGAAAGAGAATGGAGAATTTAAGACTTTAAAACTTTAAAACCAAAGAAAAAATAATAATTCAAAAAATAAGTATAATACTGGAAAGCAACAGAAGAGGGGAATACAGAAGAGAGAAATAGAGGTAGAGAGACAAGGGGGTAAAAAGGGGAGAGAGAAGAAGAGAGGGAAGAAGGAAAGGAAAAGAAGTTACAAAGGACCGGAACAAGATATAGAGAAACAGGACCTATTTAGAGATAATGGGTGAAAATTTAACTGAAAAAGGGATTCTGTAAAGGTACATAAGATTGTATTGTTATATTAGTAATAGTAATAACTTTAGAAAATTGGAAACAATGTATGATTAAAATGAGGGATAAAATAGTTAGTGTAATTTAGTGAAATGTTTGTTAATAAAATAAGTGAAATAAAATAAATGAGAAAATTGAATTAGGAAGGGACGGGAACATTTTAATTAGTTAATTTTTTATAAAATATAAGTGAAGAGGGGAGGGGAATTAATTATGGAAAGCTTATAATTGTTCCCATAGAAGTATGATATTTAATTGAAAAGTAATGTTAAAGAAGTTAAGATTTTAATGAATATTAATATTAATGATAGAATTGAATTGGAATGGAATGTGTTGTTTTAATTACATATATTTATAATTTTTTCTTTTTTTAAGAATATAGTGTGTATTTTAAGAATGTACCAAGCAGAATCCGAATGGAAGTTATGTATTATATTGAATGTTATAACTTTAGGGTATATATTCAAGCCTAAATAAGAGTTAAATGGATAAACTTAAAAGATATAAAGGCATCATACTCCAATCAGTAACTACAGGAGAAACTTTGTTTAATGAGAAAAGATAATAGATAATTGAAACAGGACAGACAAAAAATATAAATATAATGATTTGAATTGAGACGAGATAATTAAAATAAAATTGAGAAAATTAAAAGAGGGGAGAAGCTATTCAGAAAATGTAAAACAGTAATAAGATATGGAATAGAACATAAAAATGAGCATGAAATTGAATTTGTGTCTGTACGAAGAAATGTAACCCGGGATTATGCTACTTTCAAAAAAGATGTTTTATTTGTATTTTTTTTGTGAAAACTCAAATAAAATTTATTTTTTTAAAAAAAAGAATAGATCCTCATCAAGAAATATATTTTGTTAATCTTTGGACAAAAGAGTTAAAAAAATTCCAGATCTTTCCAAACATTGTACTCTCAGATTATAAGCAAACATGATGAATTTCCAACATCATGTACAAATATCATCAAATTTCTGACCTCGTAGAGAGACACTGCAGCAATCCTGACAGAATTTTTTTTATCAGTATTATTATTCCCATATTGCAGATGGAAATCTGAGGCTGAAAGTGAGTTTCTTGCCTAGAATAATTGTCAAACAAAATGTAATCAGGCACTTCCTGATTCATATCTCAGTGCCTTATCGACTTAGATTACCTCAACTCAGTACTGCCTTAATACCAGCATTTTAAGACAGTTGAGAAGTAGCTATTAAGACAGGGAATCTCTGCTATATGCATTGGTTTCACATGAGGTATCATCCTGATTAATGATAGGACTGGCCCTTGCATGAAGAGAATAGTCATTTTGAACCCTAAAACCCTCAGAGATATGGAGACAGGTCATGTAGGATAGGATAAAGAAGGCAAAGAAGATGATTAAGGTCCTTCTAGTCCCCTCACATAATTTTAATTGCATGACAGATGTAATGTTGAACCAAGCCTTGAGAAAGACAAAGAAATGGACCAAAATGAATCAACTTTGTGGTCTTTCCTAGATGCATTTCTGGAAATAACACTGGATATAGAGGCATCAAGTAATCCAAGCCTGGCTGTTATGATACCCAGAAAGTAGTCTTATTCCAAGAGTTTCCCAGTGCACATTCCTGAATTCTTTATTCAAAAGTATAATTATCTATATTACTATTAAGTATGTATGCATTTTTCACAATCAATTTTTTTTGAAAAAGTATAGAAAAAACTAATAGAATCAACTTACCATTTTATAGTCATTAACAATCATGAGCTCTAGGTATTTCATTTCTTCAAAGACGCCACGCGCTGCCTGTAAATTATAAAAAGAATAGATTATTTTTAAAATAGCTTGCTATACTGTTTGTCATGATAACTCGCACTGTGTTCTTAAGTCTGTTTTACCAAAGCCTAAGAGCAAATTATATTGTATTAATTTAACTGGGGGATATCTAATTCAGTCTTTTTTCAATCTTTCTCAAAATGAAAAGAGGGGGAAATTCTTTGGGGATGCAAAACTCCATTTTTCTAGCCACAGATATAGTTGCTTTTTTCTTCTTTTTCTACAATTTTTCTTGTTTTAACAGTAAAATATATATATTTTAAAGGGTTTGCCACTGCTTTAGATGATAGGTTAAAATCAGTCCTGTCATGCTGTTAGATGGGAATTCCATTAAGGCCAATGAGCATGACAAAGATGCTTTCAAAAACAGAGTTGCTATCAGATACAACAGGTAGGGTTTTCAACTTTAGAAAATAGTATAACCCAGCCCACCCCTAATACATATGAAAGCTATTTCCTCTACAGGGGCAGATGATGAATAACCATGAAGGATGAAGAATTATCTGGATACTGACTAAATACAGGTGAAACTCGAAAAATTAGAATATTATGCAAAAGTTCATTTATTTCAGTAATGCAACTTAAAAGGTAAAACTAATATATGAGATAGACTCATTAATGCAAAGCAAGATAGTTCAAGCCATGATTTGTCATATTTGAAATGATTATGGCTTACAGTTCATGAAAATCCCAAATCCACAATCTCAGAAAATTAGAATATTACATGCAATCAATAAAACAAAGATTGTACATAGAACAACATTGGACCTCTGAAACGTATAAGCATGCATATGTACTCAATACTTGGTTTTGGGCCCGTTTTGCAGAAATTACTGCCTCAATGCGGCCTGGTATGGAAGCTATCAGCCTGTGGCACTGCTGAGCTGTTATGGAAAACCAGGATGTTTCAATAGTGGCCTTCAGCTCTTCCGCATTATTCGGTCTCATGTCTCTCATCTTTCTCTTGACAATGCCCCATAGATTCTCTATGGGGTTCAGATCAGGCGAGTTTGCTGACCAATCAAGCAAAGTAATCCCATGGTCATTGAACCAGGTTTTGGTGCTTTTGGCAGTGTGGGCAGGTGCAAAGTCCTGCTGGAAAGTGAAGTCAGCATCCCCATAAAGCTCCTCTGTGGAAGGAAGCATGAAGTGCTCCAAAATCTCCTGGTAGACAGCTGCGTTGACCCTGGACTTAATGAAGCACAGTGGACCAACATCAGCAGATGACATGGCTCCCCAAATCAACACAGACTGTGGAAACTTCACACTGGACTTCAAGCATCTTGCAGTGTGTGCCTCTCCATTCTTCCTCCAGATTCTGGGTCCTTGGTTTCCAAATGAGATGCAAAAATTGCTCTCATCAGAAAAGAGGACTTTGGACCACTGAGCAACAAGCCAGTTCTCTTTTTCTTTAGCTCAGGTAAGACGCTTCTGATGTTGTTTGTTGTTCAGGAACGGCTTGACAAGAGGAATACGACATTTTGAAGCCCATGTCCAGGATCCATCTGTGTGTGGTGGCTCTTGATGCACTGACTCCAGCCTCAGTCCACTCCTTGTGAAAGTCCCCAACACT
Organism: Pseudonaja textilis; assembly: GCF_049901715.1. Classification (NCBI taxonomy): domain Eukaryota; kingdom Metazoa; phylum Chordata; class Lepidosauria; order Squamata; family Elapidae; genus Pseudonaja; species Pseudonaja textilis. The sequence continues at coordinate 166,240,111 of NC_141990.1, forward strand.
TTTGAATGGCCTTTTCCTGACAATCCTCTCCAGGCTGCGGTCATCCCTGCTGCTTGTGCACCTTTTTCTTCCACACTTTTCCCTTCCACATAACTTTCTATTAATGTGTTCTGATACAGCACTTTGGGAACATCCAACTTCTTTTGCAATTACCTTTTGAGGCTTTCCCTCCTTATGGAGGGTGTCAATAATGGTTTTCTGCATAACTGTCAGGTCAGCAGTCTTTCCCATGATTGTGCTTCTTACTGAACCAGACTGAGAGACCATTTAAAAGCTCAGGAACCCTTTGCAGGTGTTATGGCTTAATTAGCTGATTAGAGTGGGACACTTTGAGCCTAGAATATTGCACCTTTTCACAATATTCTAATTTTCTGAAATTGTGGATTTGGGGTTTTCATGAGCTGTCAGCCATAATCATCTCAATTATGACAAATCACAGCTTGAACTATCTCGCTTTGCATGTAATGAGTCTATCTCATATATTAGGTTCACCTTTTAAGTTCCATTACTGAAATAAATGAACTTTTGCATGATATTCTAATTTTTTGAGCGTCACCTGTAGAATCATGGTCTGACTCAGAGAAACTTCATATCTTTTGTCATTATTACACATGTATGTTCAAGAAAGGTCAGCTTATGTAAACATATAACTTATACAATCAGCACATGAACAAAAACTGGGACAAGCATAACCAGCCCATACTGTTGTAACTATGCAGAATCTGATTTTGCATCTTTAGTGTTGTATGAATCTCTTTCTGCTAATAGTTAATATTGATTAACTAGCTTGATACCTCGCTATAAAACTATGTGGTCGGGTTTCGTTTTGGGGGAAGAAAATGGGGGGGGGGAATTCTGCCTCTGCCTACCAACATCCATCGGTATTCATCTGGCTTGCATCCTGTCAGTGTGTGAGAGAGTTGAGGGCTGTTTGGAAACTGAAACAGTATTTGCTGTGTGAGGAAGAAGACAGCAAGGAGCCTGGGCATGGCTTAGCTCAACTGTTCTGTACTAAAGCTGCTTGGTGCTGTGAAACTAAAACTGAACCTCCCTGCTTGTGTTTTACATTTTGAAGAGATTTCTTTTTAGGTGGGGAGGGGGAGTAGAACTCCTTAGCATCAGAGCGTGTTAATAATAATATAGGAAATACTAATGCTCTGATGGTCATTTCGAAAAATTCTTTCTTAGTGAGCACCTAGAAGCCAAGAGGAACATACATGCCAAATTTCAAGTTTGTAGGCTTTACAATTCTGGAGATTTTGTGATGATACCTGAGTGGTATTTCGCTTTTACACACTGTATATAGATAAATGTTAATAAATAAATAAATAACATATTTTCAGGTTTGATATGATGTTTCCCCATTTCTTTGGTACAGGAATATTTATAACTGTCAATTCTGATTTGTTCCTCTCTGAGCCATTCAGAGTCCATATTACACAAAGTTAACAAAATGTATGCAATCTGTTGGCTGCAGCCTTCCCAAGAAGGTTGGGAATATGATCAAGTTGTAAACTTTGTTTGTTTGTTTGTCATTGTACTTTGTGATACTGGTTTTCTTTTCCAAAATACATATAGACTTTGGAATCCCTGACCAGAAGTACAGGATCTATATATTTGCAAATGAATATCACAAAATGCTACATATGAATTCTTACTGATGGAAAGAAAGCTAAATTCTCTTGAACTTCTCATCAGTTGGATTGTGCGTAACAATCTATTTGCATTCATAAAAATTCATTCTTTGAATGACAGTATTTAGAGATTTCATTTTCAATACTGTAAATCTTTGTTTCTAAATATTAATTTTCTTCAAAAAGGTTTGTGTTTTGTTAGTATTTAAAGCCATGTTACATAAACAGCAGCAAAAAGCCTGTAAATATCTCTAGTTTATAGTTCCTCTCTGAGTTTGGCGTCCTTCCCAGTGTGTGTTTTCTGTGGACATCCTCCAGCCCTTATCTTGCCTGGTTTGTGTTGCTTTTTTCCTTTTTTGTGTAACTGTTTATGTGGGAGTTTTTTTGTCTTCCGTCAAAGATATTCGGAGCTTGGAAGCAAAGTGAAGGAATAAAAGGGGCTTCACAAATAAAAATAAATAAAATAAATAAATAAAAATAAATAAATAAAAGGGGCTTTACCTGTTTTCTGTGACTGTGTTTGTTTTGTATCCCACCCTGTGCCATCACAAAAATTATGAGGTGAAATAAATGATCTCCTGCAGTGCAAATCACTTCAGCATGAAAGCTACGGTTTAGCACAGTGCTACATTTCACATGTTTTCCCATGTCTTTTAAAAGCAGAGAGATCTTTTGATCTGATGCAGTATTACTGACGTCGTAATACTCACAGCCCTTCTTTTCCTTCTTAGCCACTGCAATTCAGTCAGGAAGGACCAATCCGATGTGGAATCAGTATCTAGAGATTAATAGCAAAGAATTTTCTATTTTGCCACATAGCATCTGCACCTTTATCTAATGAAACATATTGGCCCTTTCCCCTTATATTGGTAAAACTTTAGATCTGCTAATTTTAGCCAAACATGTTCAAGCTACTTTAAACCCAGTTTAGTATTCAGTCCTCAACTTTATTCACATAAATGAAAATTCGTCTCCAAATGCCTGAGTTGATAATGATGGGATGATAAACTTTATTCAAATTATTCACAGTGTCAATCCTATCTCTGATGTCTTCTGAGAGTATTTGTTCTGCATAAAATCATCCTTCTAGAAAAAATGATTTTAAAACACTTCCCATTTCAAACCTCCTGCATATTCCAGTGAAAGCAGTTACCAGCAACATGTAATATAATGATTATGGATTGATAAATTAACTATTTCCTTTCTTGTAAAAAGAATTTCATTGTAAACATAGGGATTATTCTAAAGGTTGTATACAAATTACAGTTGCTCCAAAATATGGGAGCAATTGAACAGCTGGCATTACAAAAAAAAATAAGGGCAATTTTATATATACCTTACTAGATACATTCTTATTTGGAAAATGTGCTGTTTACAGTATTTTGCAGTCTAATTTTACAGAAAAAAATGTCAGTCTTGATTATGAACTAGCTCCTTACTGTTCTTCAATAAATAGATTTTAAGACTCAGTTTGATATATGTGGAGTTTGCTCACTGTATTTCATTGTATAGAGGACAACTCACTCAGAGAGTTAATCTTCAATAACATATCATGGCATAAGTTGGCCACACAATATAGCAGAGTAAAGAGCTTTCTAATATAGTCTAACTATAAGCTTGTCACAAAGAATCTAGAAAAGTGGCTGTTCACAACAATAATTACACTGATTATCTAATTTCACATGGAAACTGAGAAAGTTTCTGGTATATCATGACATACTACTAGGTAAATTTCTGTTAACTATACTAATCATTTCTCTAGTAGAAGTGCCATTTAAATTATTTACAGATTAACAGAGTTATAGTAACAAATCTTACTAAGGTACAGTTATGTCATACCAAGATCTTCCAACTGACTGAAGGCATTTGATCCAAATGTTCTCCGAATGACATGTGGTCTACCTGCATTGCTCTGAAGAAGAAAAAGAAGAAAAACCAAATAGAATATTGTATTGGTGACATAAATTTAAGTATGATATTGTCATGTAGATGGAAAACAGACGAATAAATAGATGGATAGTAGACAGACACAGACAGATAGATATAATGGATAAGCTGCACTCTGTTTCAGGGATGTATTTTGGAACCTAACATTCTTGGCTTATCCATAAGTATGTGTGGTGTGTGTATGTGGTGTGGGTATGTGGGTATATGTATTCAATATCTTTATATATGTAATATGGGCTAGATAATTTAGCCTGTATACGTAGAAACCTGAAATTGTATTTTTGAATGATACAAATTAAATTGTGGAATATTTCTCTTTAGATGTTTACCAGGAATGCAACTGGACTGAACTCCTCTCCTAATGGTTAGCTATTATTTGGGTGGACCCTGACCATATTTTCTACTGAATTTTTGTATATTGTTTTTGGAGGGGTCCTCAGTCTTCTAATGCTATATAAAAAAATATAAAGGGGAATCTAAGTCAATTCCAATTGGAACTTAAAACTATAATTCCATGCCTTTAAAATAGTTTTCCATATTTAATTCTCTAACAATCAGTCAATGAGAATATTTGTAGCTCAGAGTTGAAATGAGGGGTCTTGATGCTCTCTGAGCTTGGCTGTTTTCTTGAAGACATTTCATTACCTGAACTACATAACATCATCAGTGCATTGATGATTTTACCTAGTTCAAATAATTAAACACCCCTTATCTCTAACAATATATTAGCATTCAGTAACAAACAAATGGCTGTAATGGGCTGTTAAAGGAAAAGTTCTGAGAACCTTTGGAATTCTATAAAGCAATGTTGTACATCTTTCCTACAGTTGTTCTAGTCATGTATGTAACAGCACTTGGAATACTGAAGTTGTTATTTAGATATACAATGATAACTCCCTAACCCCCTATCAATGTATGCTATCCTTTGCCATCAAATGTATTGAAGCAATAGGAAGTTTTTGCTGCAGTCTTCTTTATGTCTTTATTCTTCTGTCTCCTAGAAAGATAAGCAAAGCATCCTGTAATAATCCATAGGCTACCAACATGGCATAATAATGATGAGAGAGAGAAAATAACCCTGCTTCTGTCATGCATCTACCCCCATGGGAAAATCCTCCATTAGTGAATGAGCTTCTATATTCTGTATAACTAAAGAAAATCATAGTGAAAGCTTACCTTGATGCTCTTAAAGGCTATGTTATTTTTAGCATCTGCTGTTATTTTTGGAACTAGAACACATCTCTAGAAAGAAGTCTAGGAGGAGGAGGTCAAGATTATTCACTGTGGCAGAAAAGCCCAACAGTTCTGCAATTTTCTAAATTATCTCAAGCAAAAACTAAGAAATTAGTTTCCCAGGTAGAGAAAAAGAAAGAAACATCTAGAATGCTCTTCCAGAAAAAGCCCCATCAAAATTGCCAATGAACAGTCTCTTCACTTCAGAGCGAATAATTAATAATTAATATATTAATGATTTGGTGAACATCAAACCAAAATAGACAATTAATTGAACAAGCTCAATTAATTTTGTTTTTAATGTCTAAGCCTAAAATAAGCCATTTTCATTTCATATTCCATTTCATTTCACTATTATTTTCTGCAAACAATGGGAAATTAGGCTTTGGAAACATTCCTGGAGGCTCTGAGGATGGGGGAAAAAACTGGTTTGGGGACCTTTCAAGATTCTACTGCTTATGTAACAATGGCCAGAATTTCAAATCCTAGTCAGGATTCTATCCCAAAGCCAAGCATGAAACGAGGTCATGTGGCCCATTAACCCCCCCCCCAAAAAAAAACTTCAGAAATGCTATATTCAACTCAACCATATAACATAAATATTTTATATACAAATAAACTAGTTAAATATATCAGCTTATGCAATCCATTCCCTTGTTATGGCTTTATTTGTGAATTGCTTATCTTCTTTCTATCCCTGAAAGAGTGAGCATGTTTCAAGTTCCGCCAAGGCTATCTGGGGGACCCCTGGAGGTGTGCCTTCTCTCTAATTTTGCCTCCCCTTTGAAATAGTATCACATCCCTCCCTAAGATGAAGATGGTCTGGCCTTGTTGTCTTTTTGTACATCTTTGAAAACCTGGCTCCTCCCAAAGGCTGTGCATTGGATCAGCCTGCCTTCCAATGATTTATGTGAATATGACTCGACTCTGGTTTGGCCTCAGTTCTACTCTGTTTTTTTTAATTTTTTGTTGGTTATTTTTGCTTTTTCTTTTCAAAATGTTAGCTACCCAAAGTTGGATGGCCATAACAATTGATAAAATAAATAAAATTAAATTTATGTAGTTTTGCTGGTTTGTCCTTAGATTTCATGTTCACAACCCAAATGCTTTACATGGCACTGAGCTCACCTGAATATTATGTCATTATTATAGGAGTGGTGTGAGTGTATTTAACATTTAGCTTAACCTTGTTTTAGTAACATATTCAGCTACAGTTATATTTCTAAAAAGTTACAAAATATATCAAACAAAGGGTATAAAAAATAGTAAAAATATTCATTCAAATTCAGTGTTATAGATCAGCGGTCACCAACCGGTGGGCCGTGGCGCACTGGTGGTCCGCAAGAAAATTTTGGTGATCCACAGAGAAATGTCACCCCCAGAGCACCCCCCAAAGCAATTAATCCAGGCTGCGCAAGAACACAAGGCTATGCCACCCACATGGCCTGCCCTCCCTGCCCACTCACTCCTTACCTGGCAAACTTGCCTGCAAAGTTGCCGTTCTTTCTTTTTCTGACCATCAGCTGCTCTGCTGTGCTGGGAGATTTAGATTAGCTAAAAAGTAGGAAATCGTTGGATTTCTTGCTTTCTAGCTAATCTTTAGATCTTCGGCTCTGCTTTTAAGCAGAGCCAAACCTCCCTTAGGACTAAAGCAGTGCAGACTCAGCTAGTTGATGGCAGAAACACAGATCTCTAAGTGAATCTGTGATTCTGTGAGCAACTCAATCTGCCTGTCTGCTCTGCCTGATTTTGGGTAAAGTTGCTCTCTTTTTTTTTTATAAAAAATTCAACATTTACATACATGGTGTGTTGTGAGTTAATTTTGTGAGTTTGCTTGCAAGCAAATTTTATGTGACAGACTCAGCTAGCTGATGGCAGAAAGATAGATTTTTGAACAAATCTATGATTCTGTGAGCAACTTAATCTGTCTGCCTGATTTTGGGTAAAAGTTGCTCTGTTTTTTATTTAAAAAATCAGTATTTACATACATGGTGTGTTGTGAGTTAATTTTGTGAGTTTTCTTGCTAGCAAATTTTATGGGTTTGCTTGCAAGCAAATTTTATGTGACAGGCCCAGGTAACATTTCACAGATCTCTGAATGAATCTGTGATTCTGTGAGCAACTCAATCTGCCTGCCTGCTTTACCTGATTTTGGGTAAAAGTTGTTCTTTTTAATAAAAAATTCAATATTTATATAAATATTTATAATATTTACATACAAGCCATGCACAGCCAGTCACATAACCACCAAGCCACACCCACAAATTAGGCCATGCCCACAGAACCGGTTGTTAAGAAATTACAGAACCGGTTGTTAAGAAATCTCTGTGTTTGTGTGTGTGTGTGTATGTGTGTGTGTGAGAGAGAGAGAGAGAGAGAGAGAGAGAAAGGGAGGGAGGGGGAGAGAGGGAGAGGTTAGATCAGATCTCTCTCTCTCTCCCACCAATGTCAGCAAGCCACCGTCATACTAGTGGTCCCCAGGATTTAAAATTTTGAGTTTGGTGGTCCCTGAGGTCCAAAAGGTTGGCGACCCCTATTATAGATGATATTTCAGACTAAATAATAATGCCTTATTTAATTTATATTTGTTAGGATTTGCATCCTTTACAACAAATCAAAGCAAGAACTAGATGGGTCAGTATTAACATACCATGCTGTGAGTTAACTCCAAAGGTTCCATCAGGTAGACATAAGTATTGTCTTCAAACATGCCACTAGAATATAAGAACACATTTAAATACTTCAATATTAAGTAAATGGGAGCATATATTTGTAGGAACTCCTACACATTTTCAGACTATATATTCATGTATTCCACACAAAATAAAAACATCATGACAACATCATGACAAAGGAAGGATAAAGCATTTTTGAAAGTGTGCATGAGAGACTCGTGAATGCCAGTATGGTTGTGCATTGTTTCAAATAGTTCCAAAAAACACATAAAAAATGGGGGTGGGTGGGTGTGAATGCAACCTGGGTCAAATCCTTGTCTGCTCCAAAGTACCATTTTGGAATAAAATCCACACATAGTCCTAGGTTTATAATGAGGGAGAAGTTCAATATGACAAATATCCTATTTAGAATTTTTTTTGTGTGCTAGCTTGAAATTATGAGATGTTCTATTTATAAATCTGAGTTTGTAAGTAGAATCAACCTGCTTGCTGTGTTGCTGAACACATCATGGGGTCTCTTTGATCTATGAAATCCTTTATGTTCTCCTTATTACAAAGGCACCCACTGGTTGGTGATGAATGAATATTGCAGTTCTTGTCATCTCCTTCAGAAAAAGAGCAATAGGCTATGAAGGAAATTAATCTGGCTAAAGAAGAAGGCCAAAGGGAATTTGTTTTTCCACTTCCTACATATCAATTCCTCTTGGCAGTTGCTCAGGGACTCAGAACTAGGGGCAGGAAGACTGGGTCTTTGGTAGATAGATAGGGACTAATCAGCCATCCATCAATGAAGAAAGAAGATATATCAATTGCTGCTCAAATAAGAATAAACATTACCAAAGGAAAAGCAGCTTGGCTTGGACTGAAATTATATCCATCACTTTCCATTCGGTTCTAGTTTTTACTCTAACTTTTAGCTGTTTTCCTTTTCTATGTCTTGTCTCTTTTTTAAAAAACAAAAATCTTGACAGCAGAGGCTGCTTAGTTTTTTTTTTTTATTTACTATGAGTTGCCTTGGGGGAAAAAACCAAATATCTAAAATATCCAATCAGAAAGCATGAAATGACAGAAATAAGCAAATTGGTTAAAGGTTTATTTTGGGATTTTCAAAGTAAGCATTCATGCCCTGACAAGATCAGGCAATGGGTTCTTAAGCAAAAAATCCTTGATCTACCATTAGAAACAGAATATAGGAAACTCTCACCTAGAGTATAACTGGGCCATAGCAATGCACACTTCAAAGCAGCATTGTATGTAGACCAACTTACAAACAATAAATGTTGGTGTGCATTTACATTATTATGTTGTATTATACTATCAGCAGAGCTGGAGGGGAAATTTCATATGCAGAAGGCTCCGTCCATGTAAAGATGGTAACACTGATATACAAGCTGATATCACACAAGCTGATATACCTTTATACTGTAATTTTCTATTGAAATATATGCAAAGAGCTCCTAACAGTTCTTCATTTCCGGGATAGATTGAATAATTTTATTATGTAACATTTACTAATAGATAAGGAGGCCAGCATAACTCTTGCCATTGCTAAGTTTGTTCTAACACTTGGTAAGAAGCATAGACCAAGGCATTTCTGGGTTGAAAGGTTGAAGCCTGTGACATCACCATTCCCAGGGGATACCAGAGGAGACTCATATCCCTTTTATTCTACCACTGAAGTGGTACTTATTTATCTACTTGTATTTGCATGCTTTCAAACTGCTAGATGGGCAGGAGCTGGGACAAATTGATGGGAGCTCATTCCATCAAGCGTCTCACTCTCGAGTTTTGAACAGCGGAGCTGTTGACCTCTAAAACATCTTCTCAGCATCCTAGCCCTGTGAGTCACCACAGCCCCAATTTAGTAGACTTATGCCCACCTTTTCGGTGCATAGCACTCACTCACTGAGCAACAATCCTGTGAAGCAGATAGAGTTGAGAAAGTGTGACAGGGAATGTCAAATGTATATGAGTATATGGGAAAATATTTACACAGAATAACTGGAATTAGATAGATAGATAGATAGATAGATAGATAGATAGATAGATAGATAGACAGACAGACAGACAGACTGTAGATAGATATAGATAGATGATAGATAGGACAGAGAGAGATGATAGAGCACTGTATTCCAAATTGCTAATATCCTCTAAATATTTCCCAGACCTCATAGTTATGGGGAAACCACTAGATTGAGCATTCTGTATGTTTTTGTTTCTGTCCAATTATCTGCATAGCTAAGAAAATTGATAGTAATAACTCGCTATCACAGCTGCCCAATAGCCACCCCAAATCTAAGTAAACATATTTATTAGAGTTGGATTGATTTATACTTTCCTGTATCAACTTATAGTCTCATTCAACAACCTCACTCTAGAAGCCTTTCCAGAAGTCCCAGACATATTCTCTATTTATCAGCATTTCTTTCACTCTAATATCTTCTTTTTCTCTTAATGCTTTAATTATACCAACAATGTTGTTCCCCTCCCCCGAAATTCCCTAAAATTTGCATATTAGCAAATAGTTAGTTGTTATCCAATTACACTGGGTTACTGGTCACTTGCAGTCATAAGAAAAACGATAACTAATGATGGAAGAAGGCTTTCTGCCCATGGCGTCCATGATGGGGAAGAAGGGATGAAAAAAAGTCATATTTTCAGTTGCTGGGATATGTCTGTTCAAAACACAGACGGTGGAAAACTGCCTAATACGAAGGATACAGAGTAGCAATATAATGAGATATTTATTAGTAATTATACTTACTGAAGTCCATTACAAGTAGAAACAGCAGCTTTGGATTTTGGGATGCCTCTGATGCTTCCATGATAATAGCAGTGTTCCCCTCCCTGAAAATATACAAAAAAAATCTATGTTTTTATAATTACTTTTTAAGTGATCCAATGCATATCAGAATAATGGATTCATAGTTTAAGCCTGTATACAACAATAAAACATAAGTGAAAAGCTTGTGTGATTTCTTTTTTAATACAGCTTTAGTATACACTGCAAAAAATAAAAAAGTAGTTTACTAAATAAATTAAAAGTGTAATTTTCAAGAAAGAGCGAAGCCTACCCAATTGGATATGGGCAGACCTATTATCAACTAGACAAAGAATTACAACGCAAACTGTTAAAATGGATTTAAGATTTGTTATTAAACTGATTTTTAATTGCTCCTAAATAATTCCCCAGTTATCTACCATTATTTTAATGGACAATATAATTATGGGCCTATTTTTAGATTGGTTTTGGCATTTTTGTCCACCTATCAAGTACTTTCAGAGAATCTGGTATCATTGCAGGATATAACCTCAGGGGTGGGATTCTACCTGGTCAGACCGGTTTTACAGAACCGGTTGTTATGATTCTGCCCAGTTTGGAGAACTGGCAAATTGCACCACTGGCTGGCCCCACCCCGCCCACTCACTCCTTACCTGGCATGCGCGCCATCAAACTTGCCTGCTAAGTTGCTATTTTTCCCTTTTTTTCACACCAGCCATCTGCTGTTCTGCTGTGCCGGGAGATTTAGATTAGCTAGGAAGCAGGAAACCATTGTATTTCTTGCTTTCTAGCTAATCTAAAAGCAGAGCTGAACCTTCCTTAGGACTGAAGCTTCTATTTTTCAGGAAAGACTCAGGTAGCAGATGGCAGAAAGGTAGATCTCTGAGTGAATCTGTGATTCTGTGAATAACTCAATCTGCCTGTCTGCTTTGCCTGCTTTTGGGTAAAAGTTGCTTTATTAAAAAAATAAAACTTTACATATTTACATAAATATTTACAATGTTTACATACAAACTACGTCCAGCTAGTCACGTGACCACCAAGCTGCACCCACCCAGTCACATGAACACAAATGCTCTTCTGTTTCAATTCTGAAGACCCAGAGAACTTTAGCTTCTTTATTACTTTGTCTATTTTGTGATCCCATGCTTGCAAAGATATTCAAATGTTATTTCACCTCAGTTTCAAGTCATCAAATAGCACATTCATAAAAAATACAAAATAGCAAATAGCAGCTCTTTTTACCGCATAAAATAAAATTAAAATCCATTTTCTAAACATGGTAGAAGTGTAGATGTAATCTCGTGGATAATGAATTCACTATTTCTCCTGAGAAATTATATAATTAGTAATTATATCAGCAAAGTGGTATATAATCTCAAGACTTCCCTCACTATTTACAAATGACTAATCCTGAAAAATGTTTAGAGAAATCTAGGCCAAGTTACTGCTATATGTAAAAAAAATGTCCCATTTATTATTTCTAGTGAAACTTTAGCCTCTAAATGTGTCTCAAATACTGTTGATAATGCAGGAGTTTCTTAGTTGTCAATAAAAACAGGGCTTAACAGGATTCTATCTGGAAGTTTTTTTAAAGCCAATCCAAATATTATACTTCCAATTAAGCCACAATCCATATTTGAAATATCAATTAATGTTTTGCACAACCAATGAACATTTTACATGAAGCAAAATTCAAAACTATTTTCTGTACTCTCTCTTCCACCAGCACAGATAAAATCTAGCATCCAGGTTACTTCAATGTAGAATTCTCTTAAATGAATATCTATGATATCAGGTAACAATGACATGGCCTGTGCAGACATGCTTCTTTCTATGGAGGCGGAAGCCAAAAGTAGACATTAAAGACCAACCTTTGCCTCATTCCATAAATGTATATATTAAGTGAAGATAATATAGACACTCTTTTACTACAACACAGTAAAAATTAATTTTAAGTATCCCAGTTTTATGTCTGATGAGATAACTGTAATAATATAGCTTTTTGAAACCCCCAAAAGTTACTTTTATTTAGCAATTTGCATTTGCCTAGCACATTGCTTATAGTTGATAATATTTACATTCCTTGTCAGAATAATAAGCTGTTTGGCAATGATGAAACTGAAACTGAATTTAAAGCAACAAAATGGGACTAAGAATATTCAGCATTTTGCCTGTTTTCCACATGAAATCCTTTGGATAGTTTCTGTTTTCTGCTTTTTTTAAATAAAAAAATTAGTTTTTTAAAATGTCTTAATATTTTATTTGTAAAAAACATTAAACAATAGTTTAATCAGTCAATCCTAAAGGAAATCAACTCTGTTCTTTGGAAGGACAGATACTGAAGCTGAAAATCAAATACTTTGGACAATTATTATTATTATTATTATTATTATTATTATTATTATTATTATTATTATTATTATTATGTATATGATGAGAATATGTAGAACAGAAATAAACATATGTACACAATCCATGTAATTATAGTAAAACTTGTTTTGGGGTAAGGCAGTAGCCTCATAACTGGATGTCCAATTCAGCTTCCAGGTAATGACCTCTGAGGCTGCTTCACCAGAGAACACACATCATGGGCAATCGTGCACAATATATTTAACAGTTTGCATATCAGCACCACAATTGCAACAAGGTGGATCTTTCCATCCCCACTGATACAGGGCAGAGGCACTTCTTCCAGTAAGAGACCTTATTCTGTTCAATTTTGACCAGACAGAGTAAAGCTGGCCAGAATGAGAAGAGAGGATTAATTAGAAAATATCTTGATGTTGGGAAAGATTGAAGGCAAAAGGAGAGGGGGATGACAGGAGATAATGGAGGATGGGGAGCTGACACGATGTGGTCCATGGGATCATGAAGAATCAGACACGACTTAGTGACCAAACAGCAACAAGCAATACAGTGTTTCAAACTAAGCAGGCTGTGACTTCAAAGCCTAATTTTAATAAAAACTTATTAAACTTGTCCTACTACCCTATCATAGCAAAGAGACAGCATATCAACTGTTAACAGACATTAGTAGACAAAATGCACATTTCACACTTTGAAAAATTTAACAAAAAATAAATATATGAGATATGCTAACATTATCAAACACAAGAAAAATGACTACATTACCTTTGAATATTGTGGTTTGTCATCTTCATAATGAATTTCCACATAATCAGCAGATAATAAGTCACTACAAAGAAGCAAAGGAAAATGTGTCAGTATAATCTGCTATATAAAGCTGACTATTAATTGTGAATAAAGAATAACAAAGAATAGCAAAGTCCTGATGAGATATTATAACTGCAAATCTGGACTTAAGTATTGCATATTAAGTGGTTAGGTACATGGAAACTGTGAGTTCTAGTCCCGCAGTAAGCACAAAGCCAGCTGGATGATTTTGGACCAGCCCCACCCCCACCCCCCACCCCCGGATTTAAGAAAGAAGACAAAGGCAAAACACTTCCAAAAATTGCCTAAAAACTTATTTTTGCAACTGCCTGAGAGGCATGCCTGCATCACAAAAAATGGGCCTGAAACCAATTTTATTTAGTTTTATACATACATAGCATTTATATCTTACATTTCTTTTTTGCACTGCTCAAGGAAATTCATAAAACATAATTCAATACATAGGCTGGCAACCAGTGGCCTCTTTAATGGTTTGCATAACAAAGCAATAATTTAGAAATGACAAATAGCTTAAAACAGCATACTTTTAAACATTTGCACAATTGTCCCAATTTCAACTTGAACTTCAATTTTATTACTGCCAAAGACCAAAGAAAAACAAAAGATAAGGAAATAATATAATGAGATATACAGTATAAAATCACTGTATTCAGGACCATGCCATTAGATACCTCTACCTTCATCACACCTGATTTAAGGCATAGAGATTCATTAGGAACACAACATGGCACCTAAAATGACACCCTGGAGAATTTGGACTGGATTCATTCTATGGAGGCAAAGCTAGAAATTGTCCAAGAAAATTGTTCATAAGTGATCTGGGACAAAGATTCAGCTTGAAATTACTTAAGCGTTGCTAGAATGCAACTCCCTTTCATCTCTGAACTGAGCTCTTTTGGGCACTCTGAGCAACAGAACAGCCATGTGCCCTTCATCAGCTTGAGGCATGACATCTCATGCTTACTATAATGAACCTTAATACTGTATAGGAATAGCTCTTTGGTCTTCTGGCAAACACTTCAAGTTTGGTTTTAGAATAATTCAGTGAGTTCATGTTCATTGTTGAGAAAGTGCTAGGAATGCTGTCCTAAGACCAATGTGTATGTTCCAGATCAGGGGTGTCAAACTCACGGCATCACAGTAGCATCATGACATATTGGGATTTTTTCCCCCTTACTAAACTGGGCATGGGCATGGGCAAACTCAGCCGGGAGTTTGACAGCCCTCCTCCAGACGATCACGGCATTATCAGCATTAAGAAAGGTAGAGATGCACCTTCCTGCCAATTTGGAAGGCTAGCAATATAAAAGCCTCCTATCTGTAGAGGAAGTTTTCAATTTCTTCCAAAGAACATCACGCAAGTTGGAGTCAAAGCATAAATCAATAAATTCTGCATAAAAAGCTACAGATTGACCATTTATTTCTCTGCGAGATTTTGGAAGAGTATACATAATAGCTGATCAACCTTCTTTGAAATCAGTTTGTTCTTCCATCCAGAACATTTCCTGCCCCAGCTGGTCACAAAGCTTCTATTGCAAATTCCTGGCATAAACTTGTGATGGTGCTGAACAAGCATGTTGATCTATACTTTTAAGGATACTCTTCGGTGCAATACTTATGCAGAGGCACTATGATTACAACAATCCAGTCTTTAAGAATTTGTCCAAGCTGGATAATAGTCATGAAGACAACTGTTAATACAGAGCTCACTTCCCTCTTTATCAAGTTTAGTTGATAAATGGCTGGTAGCATCCACCTTGCTGTATAACTCCTTAAAACGTATTTCTCATGTTTTTGAAAGAGTTAAACTGCCTAATAAGGACAAGCCTGTACACAGATAATCAGATAGTAAGCAACTAAATGGATAGCATCAAGTGATACAACTGGGCTTCTCCCTCACCCCGTGAAGGCCACAGTTCCAGTGCAAGGTGTAGCTAGGCTGTATTAAGTATTAGGAAGTCCCTGTGGAGTTTTCAAATGTATTAATCTGGTGTTCATCCTGGCTTAGAGGTAACGGAAATGAGAGTAGATAACAGAAGTAAATCAAAGTTAGCCTAAGCTGCATTTTGCATTTCAATTTATGTAGAAAGAAAGTCATCCTCAGATGCAAAATCCTTTTCCAATGAATCCTGTAAGACAAGTTCCTATTGGAAGAAATTGCAGAGTGATTGACTTTGCTGTCCTTCCCCACCAATTACAGCACTGCAGCAAAAATGGAGCATGGCTACAGCAGTAGTTTAGTGATTAGTCTTATGACCATATCAAAGAAGATAAAATAAAAATAAAATGTTTGATCTAATTCTATAGTAAATATATAAAAGAAAAGAGAGTAATAAAATACATATGTGATAAATGCAAAGCATCAACCTTCAGATAAACACATTACCTTTACAGGACACTCCAATCTGTTTGAGGTAACAGGTTCTCAACTGCCTTAATTATAAATTTAGCAGTTCTGCTCACAGTGTATACTTTAGAGCCCAGGAGGAAATAGAACAATATGCAATTCAGATCCCAGTAGGCTGTTCTTTCAAGCAGGGATGTTAATTATCTTAGTCTAAGTGGGCCATACAGTTGACAGTCAAACAAAACGTGAACAATATCTTCAAGTCATGATATGGCAGGTGGTAGATGTATCTAATATGGCCAACAACTCATATCTTATTCTAGAATAGCCCTTCTTCAGAACTGCATCAAACTCACTGATAGGTATTTTTCAAATTAAAAAATACTTTTCTTCTTAGCAAACCAATTTAAAGATTTATCTTTTGCCAATAACTCCATGTAGACTGAGAAATTTAAAAATTTGCCTTGCTTAAGAGTTAGTTGAGAGTAAACACTGGTAGAAATAACTTTGGTAAGTTGACTTACCCAGAAATTGGGCTGAGCCATAGTTAACTGTTCTCCTATATGCTGCTTCGAGAGTCCAGGATGGGTTAGACTCCTCCCTATTACATCATAGAGCTGAGTCTGCCGTACAAAAAGCCAGCCTCTAGCCAGGTCCCCCAGCTTTGACTCAGCTTCTAGTCAAAATGAGCTTTGTGTCTTGGAAGCAGAGTTAAGGATAGTAGCTAGCAATTAGCCGGAAAAAGTTGCAGGTTTGATCTCAAGCCTCTGATACACAGCTGCTCCGAGGCTAAAAGTTTTGCTCCTGGGTTTCTCTCTTCGCTCAGGGCTCTTAGAGCCTATAGAGAGACAAAGGCCCTCCAACAATTTCTCCTCGTTCAGACAGCCATTTTATTACACCAGCACAAAGCATGAGGCCAACAGCCATTTTAATTGGCCAGAAGCATTGGTTTGTCTTACCCTGTAGCAATATTTCTGAGAGAACTGTTAGGAATGTAAGTCACCTAACAGTTGGGTTGGAAAATATATAAGCCAGGACAGACATTTTAATACTGTCTCTTTAAGGGAATGCTAAAATTGTAATTGGGTGTGGATCCTCAAACAGCCATAAGATGGAGCCAGAAACCTCGGTTGTTTAGGTTCTGTTCTGTTGTTTCCGAGAGTGTTGCCATTCCTGCATTTCCCTATTGAGTGTTACTGATCATCGTTATTCTTGGATTTGATGTAAGTCTGTTACTGAACTGTTTTTGATACTGGACTTTGTTATTGGATTATCCCTGGACTGAAAACTGACTGCTTTAACCGTGAATGACTTGGACTGTTTGTTGAACTTTGCTTAACCGTTTTACTGGAAATAAAAACCTACATTTTACTATACAGTGTATCTGTGTGCTGGTTGTGTGTTATTCTTCACCATTCTCACTACGTCTCCCTGTGTGCGCTCATTCTCCTAATGGGGAATTACCTCAACAAGAATTATCCCAGTGAGATCAGGTGACACATATTGAGGGCTGCTTCCAGCACCTCTTGTGTACCTCTGGTTTGAACATGGAGCAGACAGAAGCCTCTGGATTAGAGGCACACACACCCGTAGCCCAGAAGAAAAAAAAAAGGAAGGAAGGAAGAGGTAGCATGGCCAGTCAGCTCAAAGGGAAGCAATGGCAAAAATCAGAGCCAAAGCTTTTGCTCCAAAGAAAGTTTCCCAAGCTGAACTAAAGGCTGAAAAAAGGAAGCATGCTGTGCTCGAGAGGCAGTTTGCTAAAACTTTGGACCAAGTGAGGGGACGTTTGTAGTAGGCTTCCCTTCCAATGGAAACACAGGTTGGCCAAATTGTGGGGCCCAGGGAAGAGGGAGTCCACTCGTCTTCCTTCTCCTATACCCAAACCTGGTCTCCTATGGTAACAGAGACCTTAGCAAATCAGAACCCCATTTTCTTCAGGCCCCTACAATTCCACTTCCCAGCCTGACCACTCAGGGTAGCATTAGGAGCCTCTGTGGCGCAGTGGTTAGAGTGCAGTACTGCAAGCTACTTCTGCTGCAGCCAGCTGTCTACAATTTGGCAGTTCAAATCCCACCAGGCTCAAGGTTGACTCAGCCTTCCAATCTTTCAAGCTGGGTAAAATGAAGATCCAAATTGTTAGGGGCAATATGCTGACTCTGTAAACAGCTTAGAGACAGCTGTAAAGCACTATAAAGTGGTATATAAGTCTAAGTGGTATTGCTATTAGACATAGGCCCAAAGCTACCTTCACCCCCACTGCTGCTGGCCTACGTCCTGGAGAAGCCCACTCAGGAAGTGGTTCCTCTGACATTTCCCTAGTAGTCTCTTCTGCCATTCAATGAGGAGTAGCACAGGGCTTCCAACAGCTCTTTTGCCCTCTGGGGGGTAAACAAGTTGGGTTTCCCAATCCCTCTTTAGGGGCCGCTCCCTGGGTAATTGTAATTAAATAATTTATATAATCATTTAGTATTTTTCTCAGCCCTTGCTGAGCTTCTTTTAAAATGATTTACCCACAATCCTGTCCTGTGTTGGTTAAAACCACTCCTAAACAAGTAAAAAAATTCACTTGATCAATAGGCTTCCCAATTATCTGCCAGTTAAACTTCACACTTTGTTTGATAAGTATTGTCAAGTTTTATTTGATATTATTGATGTTTAAAGAATTAAGAAAACAGTAGGAATTTAGCTTTCACAATGGGCCTATTTCAGAGTTAGGCATTAGTACTATATAAATTTATTAATCATGGATCTTTGGCATATAAATGTCTGAAGCATATAGGAATCTTGGAACATTGTTGACATAGAGCAGTGATGGCTAACCTTTTCGGCACCAAGTGTCAAAGTGCACTTGCCACATCCTCAAAATGCAACACAAGCATGCCCCACATGCATGTGCCCCACCCTGTGTCCTCGTGCATGCACACACAACTCCCATGCATGCACCTTGCCCCTGCGCATGCATGCATGATCCCTGCACATGTGCCCTGCCCCCCAAGCATGCGTGGCAGAGACCTGAAGACCAGCTGGCTGGTGGGAGGCATGCGCATGCATGCGCAAAGGAGCTAAGCTGGGGCGACGGCTTGCATGCCCACAGAGAGTGCTCTGCGTGCCACCTCTGGCACGTGTGCCATAGGTTTGCCATCATGGACAGGGAGGCTAAAAAGCATTGGGGATAGAAAACAATTCTGTCTAACACCCTTATCTGCAGGTATACTCTTAGAGAGCCTCTAACATCCGTAGAGATTTCAAATGGATTTTTGAGTCGAGGGCCTTAACCAAGAGTAATCTAGAGTTCCATATTTACTTTGGCCAGTTTCTTCCACAAAATGTTTCTGTTCATAGAACCAAACTCACATTGAGACCTATAAAAGTGGTAAACAGTTTCTTGCCACTAGTCAGTTGTTTTGTTGCAAGGTGATATAAAATAAAACAATTACCTATTGTGGAGTGCTCTGGTCTAAATCCAGTTTGTTTCTTCATTAAGAGATTTTCTTTTACATTACTCAGTCTTCTATTTTGCTCAAAACTGTTGGCAAATATTTTAGCCACAATTCCAATAAGGCTTTAGTAAGGTTCTGTAATGTTTTGGGTCACTTCTGTCTCTCATTTATAATGCCGACTTACCATCCAACTGAGATGCAACTTGTACTATTTGCATGGGAGAACACCCCTGCTAACAACCTTGTTTACAATCAGATGGAAGCCCTGACTGTATGTTTACAGTTTGACAACATTTTCCTTGGAAATTAGTATACTTTATGAATTTTCCTTTCATTAAAATATTTATTTTAATTAAAAGATCTGCTATACTGAACAAAATAATTCAGTACCATAGATATACACTTACTTGTTCAGGGAGAGGTCAAGAATAAATGCAGAACCAAAAGCTTCAATCTGGAAACTTGCCTGAGCTAGATGCACAGCCTAAAAAAAGAAGAGAAGAATGTGAGGGCAGAAATGGAGACAAAAATATGCATAAGAAAAACTTTTATTGTTTGATCAAATTCCCCATATAAATTTGTCTGATTTTGATCTTACTCAGCTGAGTACAAATAATATGGACACATCTTGTGTGCACATGCATCTTGCAAAGCTATCTGGGATTTTGTGTTGAGCTTGTAGACACCCAAAAATAGATTGTGTTTTCTGTAATATGAACACCACCATCTATGAGCTGCATCCATGATTTTTCTATCTTTTTTGAACATTAACGGGGGGGAGCATCATTGGTGGCAAGATTTCAGAGATAGTTAAGTCTCCTCTGAAGTGAGAGTGTGTTGCTATTGGCCTTAAAAGGAGCAGTGGAGTGACCTCTCTTGAAAAAGCCGTACCTTGATCCAGCCTTGCATGATAGTCATCAACCAACTTTTTCTTCTTATGGAAGTTTGTAGAAAATTTTTTTTTAGTGGTGGCTGAGCTGTACATTATCTTAAATGAAACAGATTATCTGAATTCTTTTCTGACTGGATTCAGGCTCAAGCATGAAATGGAATCAGCATTGTTTACTCTGGTAGATGTCCTACAATGTCACATGGAGAATGGGAATTTTCCCTTACTGCTAGATATATTTAACTCTCGCAGCTTTGGGCTCCACTGATGATAGTATTCTAGTGGATTGTTTAATGGGAGCTAAGAGCCAGAGGCACAATTTTGCAATAGTTCCACACTTACTATGAGGAAGGAAAAGAGCTCAAGTCTATGGGCATTCTAAAGAATTTAAGTCCTTTCCCATTTCTATGTAAAGAATTCAGATCCTTCCCCATTTCTATTTAACATAGAAATAGGTTCCATCTTAGGCCCAGTACTCTTAAATATCTTCATTAAACGATTTAGATGAGGGAATAGAAGGTGAACTTACCAAATTTGCAGATGATACTAAGCTGGCAAGAATAGCTAACACCCAAGATGGATCTTGACAGACTAGAACACTGGGCCATATCTAACAAAATGAAATTCAGTGTAGAGAAAAGTAAAGTCCTACACTTAAGCAAGAAAAACCAAAAGTACACATATAGACTGGGTGAAACAAGGCTCAATAGCAGTAACTGTGAGAGGGATCTTGGAGTCTTAGTGGACAACCAGCTAAATATGAGCCAGCAGTGTGCAGCAGCCACCAAAAAAGCTAATGCAATCCTAAATTGTATTAACAGAGGGATACAATCAAGATCAAGGGAAATACTAATACCACTTTATAAAGCCTTAGTAAGACCACACCTAGAGTACTGCATCCAGTTTTGTTCACCACATTATAAAAAAGATGTTGAGACTCTAGAAAAAGTACAGAGAAGAGCAACCAGGATGATTAGGGGCCTGGAGGCTAAAACATACAATGAATGGTTGCAGGAACTGGGCTTGGCTAGTCTAGTAAAGAGAAGGACCAGGGGAGACATGATAGCAGTCTTCCAATATTTAAGGGGCTGCCACAGGGAGGAAGGGGTCAAGCTCTTTTCCAAAGCACCTGTAGGCCAGACAAGGAATAATGGATGGAAACTGAACAAGGAGAGATTTAACCTGGAAATAAGGAGAAACTTTCTGACAGTGAGAACAATCAACCAATGGAACAGCTTGCCCTCGGAAGTTGTGGGAGCGCCATCACTTGAGACTTTCAAGAAGAGATTGGACTGCCATTTGTCAGAAATGGTGTAGGGTCTCCTGCTTGGGCGGGGGGTTGGACTAGATGACCTACAAGGTCCCTTCCAACTCTGATTATCTGTCTGTCTGTCTGTCTGTCTGTTATCCATACAAAGCTGCTGGTTTGGGGTGAGATATCAATACATTCAGGATACTCAAGAATATATTGTTACCCCAGGTTATACTAGATATGTTGTAGAAATTCTGGTGGCTATGATAGTCTGGAAATAAACTTAAATTTAATCCAAGCAGGACAAAGTTTCAGAAATATTTAGGATTTAAAATTGTATCAATAACAATACAGATGGGATTATTCCCCATGAAAGAGCAGGTCTGGTTGCTTCTGAATGTTTACATAGCTGAGCATTTTTAAAAGTTACTGTTTTCTACAATTTTCTATAGTTTTACACTTCTAGCCATTCCAGCTTTTGTGACTGGGGTTCCTGCTAATGCTATACATATTTTCAGTCTTTTGAAAATACAATGAAAATAAAATAAAAACACATACCTATAAAAATCACAGTATTCAAACCCATACCCATCAAATCATACCTAAAACAAAATTTACAAGCACTGGAGCTAGCAGATTAATTTTACATGAAAGAGCTACTTAATTATAAATGATTTTGGTAAGGAAAGTATCAAGAAAAAGAATCAAACAAACCTCTGAAGGATAAGATTTTTACATCTCAATGCTGCTGTTAAAAATAACTTTTTGTTCCCACCAGAAGCACTTCAAAAACTGGCAGAATGAGAAATGGGCCTATCAATAGTTTAGTAGGCACATTCGGAAAAATACATTTTAGCTAACTTGCTTTCAAACTACTTAGTATCATTTTTAATTGAGTCTGGGCTCAAAATGAATTCTTAATCTGTTGAAACAGTTCTAACACAAGATTCACATGCTTGCTATATAATCAACTATCTGGCAGTTTCACATTTCTCAGAAACATCTTATTACTTGAAGTAATCCAGAAAGGATTAAGGGGGAACAGTAATGCCCCTTTAGTTAAAGAATACCCCCACAATGTGTTAAGAGGCAGTTTCTTCGGAACCAGGCAGACTTCCCCAAAACTGCCCTAGGCAGCTGTAAGTAGCAGCTCAAGAAGCAATTTCTGGTTCATCATTCACTGTAAGTAGGACTACAATAACCATTAGATAGCAGCAAAAAAGTTAAATCAATAGAAGAGAATATAATATAATATATATAATATAATGCTCAGGGTTGAGTCCTGTGGAGTCCTAGGTGTCTTGGTTATTTATTTGCAAATGTTTTGTTATCAGAGTAGGCAACATCTTCAGTGCTATTTTGTTATCCAGTCACTGAAGATGTTGCCCTAGTCTGGTGATGTAACACCTGCAAGCAAACATCCAAGCTCAGGAAGCAAAAAGGACTCCGCAAAGAGTTGAATACTCGAGGAAGAATATTATTAGTGTATGACATTGTTTCAATAGCCAGGAGACCACAATGCTAATGCAGAGTAGTAGTTTGGCTGGCAATTAACTAGCTCTGTTGCGGTACATGTTTGCAAGTTTCCCAAGGTGCGCCACAGGAGAGCAAGCTAGCTTCACACCAGAGAAAAAGACAAACGGCTCTTTTTGCAGTGTCCTCCTCTCTCCACTAGAGCTGCCTTGCAAATGAGTGTCGCAATCGGGAAGGTTCAGAGCTGGCAGGAATCTGACCACCGGCCCAAAGTAGCAGCTCATCTCCCCACTGAAGTGGTACCTAATTAACTAGTCTCATGGAACATGCCTTCAGACTGCTAGGTGGGCAGAAGTTGAGGCGAGTGACAGGAGCTCACCCCAACATACAGTGCTAGGGCTTGAACCACAGAGCAAATGCCATCTCCAGTGTCATTAAGCCACTGAGCCACCATGCCTCTTGAAGAAGAGTGAACATTTGACAGAAAGGAAACAACAGCTTTAGCAATGACATCAGGCTCAGGATTACTTCTATATGATTTTTGCCAAATTAAAAATACAACTTATTCTCTCCCCAAATGGACATAACTAGACAGGACATTCAATTATCATGAGCAGTAGCTGTTATTACCTAGAATCTAAACAAATTTTGCGGTCAAAAGGTATAATTTGGGGATGTTTAACCCTCCCCTTCATCATAGCTGCTAAGAAAACCTTCCTCGATCGAAGTTACACACCAAAGAAAAGTTTCTGTTGATTCTAACAAAACCTTTTCTCTTGATACAAACAGCTGCTGGGGAGGGAATCCATTTTTGTCAGTGCCTTCATGAAAAGGAAAAAGTTAAAACACCTCCCTTCATTGCAGTTCCAAGGTTCAGCATATATATTTATCACAGGTTCCTTAAAAACTTATTTGAAAATGCTCTCCAGTGAATCCTTAATATCTGAAAAGATCCACAAAGTGCTATACCAGTTTATATTACAAATGTGTTCCTTCTGATCCTAACAAAATAGTTTGTATATGCATTAGTCAAGGTTTGGTACATTGAAACTGTATGGTAAAACTTGCAGAAATAGTGCTACATGGTAAAATGCTCACGATTTTAAAAAAATGTTTTTTAAAAATTAGTAACAAAGTAAATTAATCAAATACACCAAATTAGGCAATTGAAATGGACCCCATGTTGAAAATCAACTTGCAAATAACCATTTTTCAGCTGAGAGTTCTTAGTAAGCATATATGTATAAAGACAGTTTTTGAGAAATGTTGTAGATTATAGCAGAATAACAGAATAGTTGAAAGGGACCTTGGGAGTTCTTCTAGTTCAACCCCCTGCTCATTCAGGAGACCCTATGTCATTCCAGACAAGTGGCTGCCCAGTCTCTTCTTAAAAGTGATGGAGCACCCACAACCTCTAAGGGTAAGCCATTCCAATGGTTTATTGTTCTGTTAGGAAATTTCTTGTTACTTCTAGGCTGCTTTTCTCCTTGATTAATTTCCATCCATTGCTTCTTGTCCTGCCTTCAGGTACTTCGGAGAAAAGGTTAACAACCCCCACCCCACTTCTTTGTGGCAGCCACTCCAATATTGGAACACTGGTATCTTGTCCACCCCCAGCCCATTTTTTCATTAGACTAGACATGTCCAATTCCTGTAACCGTTCTCCATGTTTTAGCTTCCAGACCCCTAAAAATCTTTGTTGTAAACTGCACTCTTTCTAGAGTCTCAAACATCTTTTTTATATTGTAGCAACCCAAGCAGAAGATTTTTATAAAGAAAGTAAACTTTTCTAATGAAAATATATTTTGTGATATCTTAAAATATTTATAAGTATTACAATAAAATAATTTATCAGTAAACCTTTAATTTTATTTGAAAACCACATACAGAGACACACAAACATAAATCTTATGCATAGTTATATGATCTGGATCTAATATTGATGAGTATTAACATCTATTCCCATGTCATCACACAACTCATTTTATAGGAGAGGATCATTACACAAAACTGGGTAAACAAATAAACAAAGAAAACAACTAAACCAGAGGTGGTATTCAACAGGTTCTGACCAGTTCTGGAGAACCGGTAGCAGAAATTTTGAGTAGTTCGGAGAACCGGCAAATACCACCTCGGACTGGAGATTATCCAGTATTCTCCTCCTGGCATGCCCATCAAGCTACACCCACAGAACCGATAGTAAAAAAAATTTGAATCCTACCACTGAACTAAATCGGTCAGGAGGGTTAGTGGGCCTGCCAACTTAAATAGCTTCTGTCTAAATTATTAGGTAATTTCCAGTTCTTTATTCATGCATGTCTTTTAAAAAATCAAGGGATATTTTTAGGAATAGAATTTCTTTTTTTATTTTTTGTTATGGTGTCATAAATTTTAATATATTGTTTTAATACACTAATGTTTGTACAATATATTTGACAATTATTAACATTCTATTATTTAGATAGTTTAGCATATTGAGACTAGAAAAGAGACAAATAATCTATCAATGTTAATTAAAGACTGAACTGTCAATATTACAAGCATAAAATTATTTGGCTTTTTCATCCAAAATTGAACATAATTGAAAAAGAATCACTACAGCTCATATCAAAATAATTGTTATATGCTAGAGGTTTTAATCTTAAATTGCTTGTTCATTAAATTTCCCTTGTATTGTTACTTAGAATATATATGCATGTTTGTGTGCACCTGTACGAGTATACATATACATATGTATAATGGAAGGGTGGATGGATGGAAGGGAAGGAGGGAGAAAGATTAATAAAAAGAAAGAACTTGGTTTTCGATTGGTTTTATACATCGGGTTACATCTGGTTATTTGAAATATTTGTAGATATTTAGGCTATCTTAGAAGACATACAGTAAATGAATATATTTGCCATACTACATGATATATAGGAAACATTATTTTTTAAATTTATATCAGTTTGTATTTTGTATATATACTTAGTTTTGCCATTGCTGCATATTTTCCAAATCTAAGTTCCAATCAGATATTGTCTGAATTGAATCATTCTTCCAATATTGAGTAAAATTTGTTCCCACATATCTCATTTAGTTATGTTTCTTGCTATTTTTTTCTGAGATTATACCTAGTAATAAAATCCCAAAGGTGCTTTTTTCAAGAGACAACTGGACTTCCTTGTTTTTCTTTGAAGACATTTTGTTTCTCTCCAAAAAGCTTCTTCGGCTCTGACTGAATGGAAGGATTTATATTCCTTGCAGACAGCTGGTTATTTGAATTCTTTTAGAGAGTCATTGAGGCCACCTGGAGGTTAACCTGTGTCCTCAGGGTCACCTGAGTAGTTGCAAATGGGTGTGGAGCCTTCTTGGAACTGATGAAAGGACGGTCTTGTAGACTGGAGATAGATGGTGCCATATCCCTCCCACTCTGTTGAGAGGGGGCAGTTCAATTTTGACATGGATGGCCTCTTTAACCCCTCTTTCAAACCAATGATCCTCTCTGTCCAAAATTTGGACTTTGCTGTCTTTAAGAGAGTGTTCTTTGTCTTTTAAATGCAGATGGACTGAATCTAGTCCTCCTATGTTCTCCTATTTATGTCATTTGTTTATGAAGTAGTTGTTTTGTTTCTCCCATGTGCATGCCTCATATGTGTACTGCATATACCATGTTGCTCTATTTGTGTCTGGGTGTTTTAACCTTGGGTTGGACAAACATCTTGGGTTTAAAATGTGCTTGTATGTTGTGGGCTGAAGATCCTCCTGAGCTTTTCAGATATTTCTGTAACATATGGCATTGCTTCATTTGTTGTTCTCTTCTTGTCTATTATGGAAGAGCTCCTGCTGGGCCTTTTGGGAGATTTGATGAAGGCCCACTTGGGATAGCCACATGTTCTGAGGGATTCCTTGATGTGTTTTAGTTCTTTTTCTTCCCATCTTTGCTAGTAGACAGTCCTTCAGCTCGCTGGTATACAGTTCTGATAACTCCCATTTTGTGCTCCAGTGAGTGGTAAGAATCAAAATGTAAATATTGGTTTGTGTAGGGGTTTTTTTTTTTTTTGTAAACTTCAATGTTAAGGCTTCTCTCTTCCTTGATGTGTACTGCAAAGTCCAGGAAGGTTAGAATATTTTCTTTAACATCTTCCTGTGTGAATTTGATGTATCTCTCCACAGAGATAATATGTCTGGTGAAAAAATATAGGTGTGCCATGGGTTCACCTGCGTCCCCCATTGTGGCCAATCTCTACATGGAAGAGATAGAAGCCAAAGCCCTAAAGTCCTTCACCAGTATTCCACCCACTCATTGGGTATTATGTGAATGATCCTTGGGTCAAGAACAAAACACTGGAATTGGAAGCATTCACCAAACCTATCAATATCAATTCTGTGGGCAGATAAATCAAATTCATTGTCTAACTTCCTGGACTGGACAGGAAAAAAAGAACTAAAACACATCAAGGAAGTCCTCAGAACATGTGGCTACCCCAAGTGGGCCTTCATCAAATCCCCCAAAAGACCCAGCAGGAGCTCGTCCATAACAGACAAAGAAGAGAACAATAAATAAAGCAATGTCGTCATTCCATACGTTGCAGGAATATCTGAAAAGCTCAGCTTTTATCTTCAGCATATGTGCACACTTTAAATGCAAGAATACATTAAGGCAGAAGCTTGTCCATTCCAAGGATAAAACACCTAGATACAAATTGAGCAATGTGGCATATGCAGTACGCATATAAGACATGTGCAGATCTGTACGTTGGGGAAACAAAACAACCCTTTCATAAACACATGGCACAACATAGGAGAACAAAACCATCAGGATTAGATTCAGCAGTCTCTGCATTTAATAGACAAAGGCCACTCTTTTGAAGACAGCAAAGTCCACATTTTGGACAGAGAGGATTGCTGGTTTGAAAGAGAGGTCAAAGAAGCCATCTATATCAAAATTGAACAGCCCTCTCTCAACAGAAGGGGAGTGATACTGCATCATCTATCTCCAGCCTACAACACAGTCCTTCATTCAGTTCCAAGAAGGCTCCACACCCATTTACACTACTCAGGTGACCCCGAGGACATAGATAAATCTCCAGGTGGCCTCAATGACTCTCTAAAAGAATACAGATGACCAGCTGTCTTCAAGGAATATAAATCATTCAATTCCCCACCATCCATCAGAGCTGAAGAAGCTTCTTGAATGAGAAGGGAAACAACTTCAAAATAAACAAGGAAGTCCAGTTGCCTCTTGAAAAAAGCACCTTTGGGACAACCCTGACCTGGATGACTAAGAATCTCCGTATACACCTAGTAAGAGAAGATATAGTTTCATTTCAAATTTAAATTACAAGATTTTCTACATTACACTATGTATGTTTTTTCAGTATTTTCGGGGGTTTTTATTACATGTCCATCACATATGATAAAATGTTCCTTCTGTTTCATGACATTTCCAGCATTGATGCGATTTGTCAATCTTAGATGTTAGTGTTAGAAAAAGATAGGAAATTTTGTTACATCTCATTTGGTGCAAAATGTTCTCTTTGTCCCTTGGGTCACCAGCTAGTTTGGTGACTAAGGTGGGACTAGAATTCATGATGTCCCAGTTTCTATCCAGGGTATTAATCACAACTCCAAACCAGTCATTAATTCATAGACTGTAAATGGCCTATGAGGCTTGACATTTAGTACTCCATCACCTCCCTCTTTATGCATATAACATATGTAAAAACACATGAAAACTCTCAAAATTGTTTCTATCTTCCAACAAGCCTGGATACAACCTGAAAAAGATTTTTTTAAGATAGTAATACTAATCAACGTATCAAACTTTTCTTGGACTCTGTTTTAAGAGAGTGGCTGGGTTTCCTCATCCCAGCTAAGCCTTAAATGTGGTTTGGGTATGGCATATTGCACAGATCTAGCTGGTCTGGTTTGCAAAAGTTTATGGCTTAGCATGTAAATAATCCTCTAAACTTTTCTGAAGCAGTCTTGACCATATAAAGTTACACTAGCTTGATATCATAAAAATCCCTTTATATCCCTATGATATGTGCTTTATAGCAGAAGTGACTATGTTGACCATTTCAGATGATATCTTTATTAAACCAACTCAACGTTTCAAAATTGCAAACTTTTGAATTTAATGTTATTAAAATCCTTCATTCAGCAAATCAGTAGCCAAAAAATAGGGAGGCAGAAATGAATATGTTCTATGGTTTAGTACTTATGCAGTTTCTGAATGATATACAGAATATACTTTGTTTAAAAGAGAGAGAGAAATATCCAGTAATGCCTAAGCATCTTATATGCAGATAAAGTTTCATATATCTTTCCTCTATTTTAAAATAATATTTGATGCCAAAGTAATATGGTATTAGCAGAATTGTAGCCAAGAGGGTTCTTAAAGGGAAAGAATACTAAGGTTCCCAAGGGGTCACTATGCATGAAAGCAGAACCACTGTGATGAACCCACTGGATACATTAAAGGGACTAGTCTCCAGACAACTCTCAGCTGCCAACTTGCCCAATAATGTATGAAGTCTAACTGACCCCTTATATATTTCTTTTAAGTAAAACTATTACAACTACAATTTTCCAATTTTGAAAAATGAAGAGTCATTAATGAGTTTTAAATCTGATCTGGAACTGGCACTACTCTATCTCTTTCCTTCCTTATGACCGACCCCCAGTAACAAGCAGCAATCAGGGAATGTGAGCCTCCAAGTAAATATAAGACAGATCTCTCAAAAGTCAGGAGGAAGTTCAGTTCTTCAGAAATCTGATTTAAGATTCTCTCAATATTCCATTCATGTTCCTATCAGACATGTTGTCTATGGAGATTCTCAGTCATCCAGGTCATGGTTGTCCCGAAGATGCTTTTTTCAACAGGCAACTGGACTGTCTGTTTGTTTTTTGAAGATGTTTCGCTTCTCATCCTAGAAGCTTCTTCAAGAAGCTCTGAGAGCTGGACTTCCAATTGATGTCGTGGTGAGGACAGCTGGAAAATAGCAGACTCTATCAAGCCCCACGAAATCCAGCCAGTAACCACTGTTGGGAGACCCTACAGGGTCATAGCCGCCTTGGAGGGGTGGTGAAGGAAGAAGACACACTTCACTGACCACAAGGAATCCACAATTTCCTTGTTAGGTCTGAAGCAAGCTCTCCCCGAATGGCAGCAAGGAGGATGGCCATTTTTGGGCAGTCATGAAGGTGGGACAACCAGGACCATAAGATTGGTGCTGGAGTGGTATATGGACAGAGCATTGGAACTGGGAGAGATAACTACCAACTTTTACTCTAAAGATTTGAAGTAACTACAAGATATTAAAAGATAACTCCTAAGCTTGGTGAATTGACACATGGAAGAAAAAAAAACGGAGAAGAAAGAGGTGAAAGAAACACTAGAGAAGCTAATAAAATACAGAAAGCTTAGAAAAAGCTCAAATAATTTGAAAAGCGATCTCTGGAAGAAATTACCTGTTTATTTGTATTTTTAAACCCCCAGATGTTGAATAATCCGATGTTTTTGACAGACTATTTAACATTGGATTTGGGATAAGGGTGCCATCTACTTGAAGAAGAGAAGTACTATAGCACTATAATCATAACATACTTAGTGAATGTTTTTTCAATACACACAAGCCTAATACACAGAACAGAATAGAAGCAATAACATCTGGAGGATGTCCTAACCTTGACTTTACTGTTGACAACTTGGATAACTTGAGAATACTTATTGAGCCTTTTTTTTCCTGCTCTTTGGAAGATTTATAAAAGGAACTAACTTGCAATTTTTATTAAATTTGGCTTGGATTATGGATTTGAAAGGTTGGAGGAATCTAGTAAGACTAATTTGGACTTAGATTGTTGGACTTAATTTGGACTTGGATTTGGATTACTAACATTATTCAACAGAACATTCTATGAGACAAAAGAAGAAAAGTATCAGAAGAAAAGAAAGACAGCTAAATAAGACTTTAAAATTTGGACAATTGGGAGATATATAATGGGGGAAATATAAGGCTGCAAATAATAAAACAAGGAGTTTTATAAAATGGATTTTCAAGAGACAATAGTTATATAAAGAATTTTTTTAAACAAGTTTTATTCAGTTTTCCACATTTTAACATCTCTTTTTAGTGAACAGTATGATTACAGATTTCACATATACATACAAATATGACCATAGTTACATATTCAATTTTTGTATTCAATTTCTTATCTTAACGATGCTTTTATACATTTTCTGTTTTATTGTATTATTCCAAATGCTTATCTCATTATTTAATTCACTTATGTTAGCTTCATAATTATTATACTTTAGTACTTTTAGCTGTCACATTTGTATATGTCATCTTAAATTCTAATTAAAAACACTCCTATAAATTGGTTTCCCCCCTAAAATATCAGTTTAAGTGTGCCACCTCTTAAGTTACATATTCATTAATTATCTCCCCTTTTAAATCCCATATATTACCTAAAACATTAAAATTGATAATCCCTTTAAAACTACACAGTATATATAAATCAGATTCTGCATGGTTTTCCTGCTTTTTAATTTCATAAGATTTTTTTACAATTTCAAAAAAAAGACATATTAATCTACTCATTTAAATCCTAAACCCTGATGTTAATTCCATTTCAGCTCTCCTCCTATATCGTTTCATTTATTTCCATATATTTAATACACATATTCCATTAATTATTCCATTCATATTTAGACAAAAAAGCCTGCATTCCAGTCCTAGAAATATTTCAATATGTTTAATAAACATATTCCATTATTTGTTACAATTATCTCTATACATAAAGGAAAAGAGCATTAGATTTCATTATCGAGAAATAACAATTCTGTTTTCCATCTTATCAATCTATATGTCCCTATTTCATAACTATAAATTTATCAATGTTACCCCCAGCACCTTGCAGAATCCCCTCTTTAAATATTAATCTTCCATTGTCTCTATGTCTAATTAAACAATTTTCCCATTTTTTTTACAATTCCCATATTTTTTTGTTCCCGGGTCCTGTTTCTTATTCCTTCTTTCCCCTTGTATTTTCCCCTTTATTCTTTCACTCCAGTTTTTATCCCCCTCTCTATTTATAACTTCCTTCCACCCTTCAAATTTCTTCTGATTCTTTTTCCCTGTTTTAATTTTCTGTATATTCCCTTCTTTATTTAACTTCTTAAATCTCCTATATTTATTTCCAATTCTTTTCCTCTTTCTTTCCAGAGTTCTTTGTTCTCGATGATAATTAAAGATGGCCCCTTTCATGATTTGCTTCACTTCCTCTTCTGTCTTTTGTCTTTGTTGTTCATATTCTGCAATCGCATTTTCCATAAATTTTAAAGCAAAGCCAGCAATTCACCTTGCTCTTGTAATATTTCTTTCATGCTTCATGTTCCATGTTTAATTCCAGAAGCTATCACCATTTTACAACTTTCTAACTGGCAATTTAATCCAAATAGTGTGTTTGAAGTTAATTTCCAACTGTCAGCTTTTATTTTTTTCCTCTCAAGTTTTAGTCCTCAGCTAATCCAATGCCAAATCCATTCCAGAAGCAACAATTAATCCAAGGGCAGATTCTTCCTGTTTCTTTCTTTGTTTCAACTTTTTCAAAGTTCTTGTTCTATTGTATCAATTTTTCCTTACAGTTTTTAAGAAACAGAGTCATTTAAAAGAAAAACAAGTTAGATTTAATTTAGATGACACTCTTTGTTATAACAGATCTTCACCCCCTCTTTTCTTTTCTTTTTTCCAATTATTCAGAGCTTTTTAAACCACTATCTTCCAAACAAAAAGATCAAATCCAACTGGTATTAAATTTCCTCTTTAACAATCTATAGTTCAGCTTTATTAGTACCTATATAGAATCAGAATATACTTATCCAAATTGATTAGATGATTCCTTCTTCCAGCTTCTACCTTTCTCGATTCAAAGCCCTGCCACTGTCAAAAGCAATTCACACCTTTTTTCTCTTTTTCTCTTCGCTTTAAATCCTTTCTTAAAAATTCTTTGAAATGTTAATCTTGGGGGTACCTTTCATTTAATTACACCATCCTGTTCCTCCTGCTGTTCGCTTCTTTCTCTCTCTCCTGCATAATCTTCCCCTTCAAGGTGGCCATTTTAGACCACCACTTCAGGCGTCTTTGGGAGGGAGCAATTGCCAAGCCAGGGAGGGGATTTGTAACTCTCCTCTACCCAGCTGATGGTCTCCCCTTCCTCTGCCGGCCCTACGAGGTGGCTTCTGCCCCAAATCTGATCAATCAGGGCTCTCCAACGCTGAATCACAGACCAAAGCCACGCACAGTCACAGTCAATGGTCCGTCTTCAGGGAGGTTCAAAACCAGAAGCCCTAAAGAATTATTGTTTATGTTAAAAGGTATGCATGAATCTATGAAAGACAATAAGAAGACAAGGGGAATGTTTAAAGATACAGAAAATGTTGTAAAAGCTACCCAACAATTGGGGGGTAAAGAAGAACATGATATTCAAGAAATAGGTGAGAAGTTAGACTAAGAAGTGGAAGAGAAAAACTGAAATGAGATGCAAGAAGTTAATAATAAAGAGGAGAAAGGATAGAAGACAACTATATAACTCTTTAAAAGTTTACAACAGAATAGAGAGAAAAGGAAAAAAATTCTTTTAAATAACCAAAAAGAAGTTTTGTAGATGGGAGTTCAAATAATACAGAAGAGGCAAAAGGTATTCAGAAGGGAAAGTTTAGTAGGTACAAAAAATTCAAAAAGATACAAGATTCCAAGAGAGATATATAAAAGGTTGATTAAAAAAATCAATAAATGATGGAATCTTTCAAAGATTAAGAGCTGATGAATAATGGGAAAACATATCAATAAAATGGGAATATATATAGGGAAAATAGTAGTATATATAATTATGAATTTAAAATATTAAGGATTAGAAATTGTGTGGGATTTTGAAATACATTTCCGGGATTGATTAAATATTGTTAATATTTGGCATTATTATTAACCCTACATATTTTGAATATTGAAGTTATGGTGGAACTATGAATAACTCTTAAAACATTAAATCATAGTATTTAGGGACTATAAATACAAGGCGCAAAGAAATGTTATTTACGTTTAAATGAACTAATGGGAAAATGAGAAATGGATTATGAAAAAAGATTAGCATTGTTGAAGTTGTGGAAGTTGGAAGATTAGAATTACACATATAATTTGTATTGCTATTGTTACTGTGGCTTAAAAAAGACTTGACCCAGTCAATGTAATGCTCACAAATACGTATGTTTATACTGAAAAATAAAAAACTTATTTTTTTTAAAAAAAAGAAGGTCTGAGAGGTGAAGAGTCTTCTTGGATGAGAAGTGAAACGTCTTCAAAGAAAAACCAGAAAGTCCAGTTGCCTCTTGAAAAAAGCACCTTTGGGTCTATCTGGCATGTTGCACCTCAGGCTTGATGTTGGAATGTGATTCCAGAACTTCCATTGATCTCTCCTTTCCAACTTCAACTGGCTCCTCCTCATTTAGGTCAGAGAATGGATTGTTTTTAGGATTGAAAACATGACTCATTAAAACAGTCATTCACATTATTTCTCCAGGTTAGGAGAAATAAAGTTTTGGCCTATGTATATTTATAGATGGGCAAACATCCAGTACTAAATGCCTGTGTCTGCTCCCTCCAAGAACTAGAAAGGGCATTCAAGGGATGTCCTGCAAAGAGACTTTTGTCACATATAAATGGGATGACAACTGAAGTTTGTTAAATTTTGTTTGTTTGTTAAATTTATTTATTAAATTTATAAGCCACCCATCATGCCTAGGAACAGTGAGATGAATGCTTCCCCAACAATGACTAGTGAATAAATTTTGCAGGGACTCCCTCCCTTCCTCCCTTCCTTCCTTCCTTCCTTCCTTCCTTCCTTCCTTCCTTCCTTCCTTCCTTCCTTCCTTCCTTCCTTCCTTCCATCCATCCATCCATCCATCTCTCCTAGAGGTGACTCTCCTCCAGAATAGTGCTTTAGCAGAAAACTTTCATCTGACACATATTTAGCGTTGTTTAACTCTGTCAAGCACTTTCTGCTGAATCATACATTGGGCTGACTCCTGTTGTCCTACCTCAACTAAAAGCTCTTAGGATTTAGTTAATCATACTATCCTCTTTCCATGTACAGAAGTCTTGGCATATAACTAATTTAACAGTTATATTAACCATATACTCAGTCAGTTGCCACATTGAAAGCTACACTCCAGAGAACTCAAGATAATGAGTATTAACAGTGCTGTGAGCTAGATTATTCTAGTTAACTTTCCCAAGACAAGGTTTCTATACAGCGAGACTATGAAGTTAAAACATGGAAAATGCAGCAAAATATTGCAGTATTATGTCTTTTCAGCCAGTCATTTCCTGGATATGCCTTTTTTCCTTCTTCTTTATATTTATATTGGCTCTCGTGATCAATCCTTGCTGAATTGCTCTTTCCTCGCTCCATTTTTCTCCTAAATCATTAATGTAAAATCTTTAAACTTGTGCAAATACTTATTTCTTAATATGGATAATGCTTTTCTGGGCTATATAAGGATTAACATTTGGAATACTTGCTAAGGATGTAACTATTACTTCAAGCATTTTAGCTGCATTGGCAGCTAGATACTATTATATTCTTAATGCAGGCAGAATTAGTAACAATTATATTCTCAGTGCAGTAATTAATCACTGAAATACATAAAAGCACTTGAAAGAGCTGCCTCCTTCCCTTGATGGGTAGAGGAAGGACACAGAACTTAGGAAATGAGCACTGCTACCCACATTAACACTTATTTTTATTACTACAGTAACAGCAAAGACCATACTAGAATAAGGAAGTGAAATTGCTACAATTGCACTAACATAGCTACCAAGTACTGTATATACCAAGGAACATGAGAAACAGTATCTGTTTAATTCCAGAAATGAATTATACCTTGTCTGAATAACTTTCCCACAAAACTAAGCACTTAGTTACAGTATTTTACTAATTATGCCAGTTCTTGCACAAAATCATCATCTTTCATAAGAGATGGGACCTTTTAGCTAACAAAATACCTGTATTTTCTTACTTTGGATAATGCTTTACACTTATGAACATAAATATAAAAGCAGTAAGTGCCAAACCCCCATAGTTCAAAGGAACATACAACTGTGTTATGCAAGTACTGGGTTCAAATCAGCCTTGCACCACCTCTATTTATACAGGTAGTTCTCAACTTACAACCACAACTGAGCCCAAAATTTCTCTTAACAAGAAAAACATTCTGTTAAGTGCGTTTTATCCCATTTCATGGAAGTTGTTAAGTGAATCACTGCAGCTATTAACTGAATCTGGCTTCCCCATTGACTTTGTTTGTCAGGAAGTCATAAAAGATGATCACAGAATTCTGGGAGACAGCAACCATCATAAACATGAACCAATTGAAAACCCTCTGGGTTTAGAACACACGACCATGGGGATGCTGCAAAAGTTGTAACTACGAAAAATGGTAATGTCAGTTTTTCAGTACTGTTGTAACTTTGAATGGTCAGCAAATGAACTGTAATTCGAGGACTACTTGTATTGTTTCCTAAAGTGTCACTTCCAAAGCCTGCATTCACTGACACAAAAAATCTATAATAAGAAGAGAAAAATAATCTGGAAAGATCAAAGTAGCACAGACCCTTGAGAATGACCTTCAAGCATACTGTCACTCTAGATTTGTCATTAACGTTTATATGATCAATAGATATTAATTTCATGTTCTCCAGTGTTGGTCCTGTAGAGATATTGCATATACCACTGGGAATGCCCTGTTTTCTTTATCTGACAATAGTTTCTTATGTTTCATCAGAAACAGCTGCCAAAGGTCTCTTGAGCTTCAAAATAATGGGTCAGGTGGCACATAGAATTCACTCCTTTGCTTTCTGAACTGATTAATAAAATAAAATAAAATAAAATAAATCAATTTTCTGTAACTGCCCCTCTTGCCAAAGTAATGCATTTCTTTGGATAGATCAATTTTGGAATAAGCCATATTATTCCAAGAATCGTGAGTTAATATAAAGTATGATTCAATAAAAAAACACAAATTATTAATGATTACCAAAAAAACTTGCCTTTTAATTTGCATTAATAGTATTATTTTAAAAATTAAGAAGTCTCCTGTCTATTAAAAATGCATGTGGGTGGGTTTTCAATCCCAAACTAACCATAATTATGTCCAATAACAATGTTACATATTTATATAATACAAAGTTGAGAAAAGGCTATTTGACTACTGAAATACTACCTTTAGAGAGGAAATAGAACATTTATAAAAGTACTGCAATGTGTAATCTCATATCATAACAAGAGGGACAGATCACATTTGGCCTAATTATTACTTTGGGAAGAGATCAAGAAAAACAAGAGTGCAATACATAACATGAAATCACAACAGACTAAATTCTAAGCAATCTTCTAACTTGCTCTCTTAGTAAGTTCACTCGTATTATTTTTCTGCTATGTATATGTATGAGAACTCTGCAGGTCTTGATACAGCTAAGGTTAATCATTTAAACATACAATTGAAGCAATGACACAAGTGAATCATAACTTATTTAAGTGTCATTGTTTTAAATAAGGCTTAGCCATGACTAAGTTTAGTTACATGAACATGCAGTGTGAGTGTGTGTGTGTGTGTGTGTGTGTACACATAAACCTATACACATCTACTAAAGATAAAGAATTTGGATCTATAACACATCAAGTTCTCCTATACCTGTCATATGAAAGATATTATTTAGTTTTTACCATGCCCCTTTTTCTAATTCAAGTAAATTGGTTAAAATTGGTTAAGAAGGGATAAAATCTAAACCTCTAAAGAGAATAGAAATTCAGGTTATATTCCTTTGTTTTATCTACAGTACTGATACTAAGCTTCACAACTAACTGACGGCTATTCCTGGCATCTAAACCCAATGCAGCAATAATATTACAGAGGTATTACCAATCTGCTGAATAGACATTCTTAAAGTAAGACAATCCCTCAAGGGACAGGACTATTTTGAGCTACTGTACTGGATGTTCCTTTTTTTAAATTCTTACCTTACTGTGTTTTTGCTGGTATCTTGTCCTAGTATCCAAAATATGATAGGGACTTTCAGAGTCTTTGTTCAAATAATAAATAAGTCTTGAAGGCAATGTGATTTCTTTTTGGAATGCACTGCTGTAATTGTTATTTTTGCTACTACTATTGTTAATCTGTTGAAATGCAGTGTCCTCATTTGCCAGTATGGTTTCTGTTTTTTCCAAGGTTTCATTCCAATGGATAGCTAGGGAAAACAGATAGGTCTTCATTAAACACAGAGGAAATGAACACTTTATATAGGCTGCTTTAAATTCTGTTAATTTTCCTTTATGAGGCTAATATCATTCCAATTGCTCCAACATGCCTTATTAAAATATTTCCTAGTATTTAGGAAATACAATACAAAATATTACAGTATTGCAGAAGGAATTACAAAAAGTATTGGGTATTTAATACAATGTATTTTTACAGAATAATCTAAATGTTTAAAAAAATCATTTTTCAGAAGGGAAGCTCTTTTAATGAGATCCCAAATACCATGGCTCTTGTCAGTTTTCCTCAGAAATATTGATCAAACTCTGTGAATCTGTAAACTTCTCAAAAATGGAATTCATATGTCCATTGAAAATCAATCAATTCCCTTTACATAAGGGCCACTTCTCACATAAACCATAAGAATGCAAATTCTCAGTTATTATACAAAATTATATCAAGAAATTCAGTTAGATTTCTTTGAAAATAAACTGTTAAGTACTAGAGATCATGCAGAAGAAAATACACATTTCTTCATGCTTAAAAGTTGTCCTCTCAGGGAGTTCCTTTTCCCATAAGTATATTATGTATGAGTTCTCAACTTAATTCTAAATCTTTCCCTAAACAAAACCCCCACTTACTCTGCTTCAGATACTTCTTAAATAAGATTCACAAAAAATGAGCATTCTGACAACCTGCCAAGTACATTTTGCTGCATCAGCACCTTTTGAGATCACATCTTGCCCATCCTCATATGACTGAGTTTGCACCCCCACCCACCCACTCCCTCCCTCCCTCCCTCCCTACCAATAAAGAATCTTCAACATGAGAATAGGCAGGTTATTTTCCCTCTCCTACTTTTCCAAATGTAGGAAGGAAAAGAAGGAAGAAAAATTCAGTTGCAGTCACGACTAACAATTTGGCTGCAGATGATCAAACAAAATGCTATCCTCAGGATAGAAACCTGTCAATGAATCTATGTAGAAGCAGATATATGCACATACTTGTGAGTGATGAACGATCAGGAAAGCTTCTCACCACAGGGAGCAAAACATTGGGTGCTGTATGAGGTCTGTCACGAGCAGAAGAAACTAGCATGACAGAGGAAATGAGGCGCTCCAAAGGGGGAAAAAAATAACTAGATAACGGGATTTGCTATTGATCTGCATTGGCAATTTGGCATGTAACTCGAAAGGCAGCAAATAGCAGGGCGAAGGAGAAGAGGGCTGACTTCCCAAACATCAGACCCTGCGGAGTTAGAAGGGGAGATTCCAGCCCATTTTCACCCCGCACTCACCGGTGTCCGCAATGACCCCCGAGCTCTCTGGACGTCCCCAGCAAAGCAGCAGGAACGCCAAAAGGAAACGGCGGAAGAAGCCGAGCAGAGGCAGCCGCGTCAGGCAGGCTAAGAAGGGAGCGTTAGAGGATCGGCCGTGCCGGCAGCTGCCAGAAAAGGGCTGCCGCAGAGAACTTTTGCCAGGCGGCTTCATGGCTCATAGCTTTACGAGGGGAGTGGGGGCAGGGCAGGCGGTGGGGCAGGGAGTCTCCTGCCTTGTCGGAATTGCGAGGACCAGCGGGGGGAGGTGGGGAGCGGCGGCACTGCCCCCTCGCCCCTTGGAAGAAAGCGGCGGTCGAGCGGTCACAGCACTTCTTTCCTCACATTGCTGGAGGCGAAGGGAACACACGGCGCAGTGACTCCGCTTTCTGTTCTGCTGCTGCTGCCGCCTCCACCGCGAACCCTTCCTACCGCCTCCGCTCCATTATCTGCGGGCGCCTCTCTTGGGAAGAGCAGAATCAAACATCGGCGGCGCCTTCTTCCTCCTGCTGCTGCTGTTGCGGGCTGCGCTGACACTCGCTCGCGCTCTTCTCGCCCTCTCAGCCATTCACCTTTCAATGCCCCGCGCACTGCACAGGATGACGTCGAGACCCGGCCACACTCTGCCTCCCGCGCCAGCTGCAGCCCCGCCGTCACAGGGTGGGGGTGGGGGTGGGGGTGGGGCAGTTTAAAAGAGCGCGCGCATGCGGAGGGGGGGCAGATGCTTCCTCCGGCTCTTGAGAGGACCGGGGCGGGGCAGGGCGGGGGCGGCGTGAGACCTAAGAGGCAAGCGAGAATAGCGCGGAGGGAACGAGCAGGTGTCGTGATGCAGCATCTCAGGCTCGGGAAGGGGACGAGCGTGGCGGCCGTCGGACCTGCATGCGGCGTTCCGCCCGCTTCCTACTAGTTCAATTCTTGTCCCTACGTCCTCTCCCTTCGCGGTTTGCTGCAGTGGCAAAGCCAAAAGGGCGGGGAGGGCTAGAAGGGAGCTGCAATATTTTATCGTGTTGCTTTCGCCACATCTTAGGACCATCCGTTGTTTGGCTCCTGCCTCTCCAGCCATACACTGGGTCTTTCTGCCCAGCAGTTTCAGATAGACACCGCAAGCGTTGCTTAATGTCATTAGTGAATGAGAGGGCTGAACTGTAGAGGTAGCTGCTTACAAAAAATTATGGAGAGCATAGAAGGGAGAAATCATGACGGTGCAATCACCTGGGTCATAATTACTTCTGGTATAAAAGTATTTATGCGAGTTCCCTTGCTCCCTGATAACTTTGTCGTTCCTCTTTGGTCATTCAGGCATTCTTGAGACCCAATGAACATCATTTTACGAGGATTGTCTGTCAGCAACTGCTTCTCTCAGTTTTTACAAACTTATGCTGTCGTCTTCATTGAAAGGATATATCTGGTTACCTTGTTTTCTGACAGCCCTTTTGACAGTTTTTGATTTTTTCCAAGTGTCAGGGTTTTTTTCTCTCTCATTACTTTGTATTTACCTGTCACCTATTTAAGTTTTAGCTTCAGTATTAGTGCTTCCAGTGGTTTTATTTTATCTAGTTTTGAATGGTTTGTTCTTTTTGCAGTCCATTAAATTTATCCAGCACAACTCAAAACCATTTTTCCCTGATTTGGCTTTTTTTGGGGGGGGATGATCCAGATTTCACAGCAACAGAACCTGTTGGTCCATAAGACATTTCTGCACTTAAATGTTTTGTCTAGTTTCTTGTCTCCCAAGCTAGCTATTTCATGGCAACAGACACCCTCTCTGTCTATTCTTGTAGCCTAGGAAGATAAAGTTTGTTACTCCTGCAATTTCTCCATTGATGATACTCCATTCACATCATCAGCCTCAGTGGAGAGAAGGGATCAAAACAGGCATGATGGAAGCTGTAATCAGAGCCCTGGCCTTTTTGTGTGTCTGACGTTAAACAAATTTTAAAAAGAGGTGGGGTTTCAACCACCATCTTACTGTATTGGTCCTTTATGCAGACACTGCTAGTTAGCATTGCCCAGCTAACATCTTCATACTTTTATTGAGCAGGAATTCAGTTTCTAAGCTCTAATTAATCTTCAGCAAGAAACTCAAGTCTTCCTCACTTAGATTCCCTCTGGATAGCTAAAGTTTTTGATCATTCTCCTTGCAATTTTAATTCCAGTTTCTATTTCTCCCAGTATATTTTGCCAATAAATGTGACACAATACAATCTTCACACTGTCCTTTCCCAGTTTAGAATAGAATAGAATAACAGAGTTGGAAGGGACCTTGGAGATCTTTTAGTCCAACCCCCTCCCTAGGCAAGAAACCCTACACCACTTCAGACAAATGGTTATCCAACATCTTTTAAAAAACTTCCAGTGTTGGAGCATTCACAACTTCTAGAGGCAAGTTGTTCCACTGATTAATTGTTCTGTCAGGAAATTTCTCCTTAGTTCTAAATTGCTTCTCTCCTTGATTAGTTTCCACCCATTGCTTCTTGTCCCGCCCTCAGGTGCTTTGGAGAATAGGTTGACTCCCTCTTCTTTGTGGCAGCCTCTGAGATATTGGAACACTGCTATCATGTCTCCCCTAGTCCTTCTTTTCATTAGACTAGACATACCCAGTTCCTGCAACCG
This sequence comes from Pseudonaja textilis, assembly GCF_049901715.1. Classification (NCBI taxonomy): domain Eukaryota; kingdom Metazoa; phylum Chordata; class Lepidosauria; order Squamata; family Elapidae; genus Pseudonaja; species Pseudonaja textilis. The sequence goes on from NC_141990.1 coordinate 166,282,207, forward strand.
TCTTCATATGTTTTAGCCTCCAGGCCCCTAATCATCTTTGTTGCTCTTCTCTGTACTCTTTCCAGTCTCAACATCTTTTTTACATCATGGCGACCAAAACTGAATGCAGTATTCCAAGTGTGGCCTTACCAAGGCATTATAAAGTGGTATTAATACTCCATGTGATCTTGATTCTCTACCTCTAGCCTAGAACTGTGTTGGCTTTTTTGGCCGCTGCTGCACACTTCTGGCTTATATTTAAATGGTTGTCCTCTAGGACTCCGAGATCCCTCTCACAGTTACTACTATTGAGCAAGGTACCATATATACTGTACCTGTGCATCTGATTTTTCTTGCCTAACTGTAGAACCTTACATTTTTCACCATTGAATTTCATTTTGTTAGATAGCGCCCAATGTTCAAGTCTCTCAAGATCCTTCTGTATCTTAAGCCTATCTTCTGGAGTGTTGGCTATTCCTGCCAGCTTGGTGTCATCTGCAAGTTTGATTCAGCTTCCCCTTGGTCGTTGCTATGTTCAGACATAACATTTTTTGCAGGGTCCTCTCGGTAGAGTAAAATTTTGGAAGGAAAAAAAAATCTTCTCCAGGTTGACCACTGTTGCAGACCGTGCTTTATGTAAGGCCCAGATCTCTCCCCTCCAGACGATAAGAATTAACTTTTGAAAACTGAGTATTTCAAAAGGAATTCTTCATTGAAAAGGAAAAGATCCAGGTGATGTTCAAAGCAGGGTCTAATATGCCTCCAGGCATGCAGCTTAGATAAAGGGAGTTAGAACCCCTCCCCTTAGTCCAGTGTAGATTTCATCAATAAAAAGAAGCAACATGTTAATCCCTCTTCCCCATTTACTGGGAATGTAGTTGAGAAGAGCTTCCCATGAAGTTTCTTTTAGAGCTGGAATTTTTATGGCCCCTTCTCCAAGAGGTGACAAGTTTCCAGGCATCTGAGCTTCAGTCCCCAGTTGTATATCATGTGCAAGTTAATGTCAACTCATAAAATATTCCTATGCCTGTTTTAGTAGTTGCCATAAAAAGGGTGGGAGGAAGGAAATCTGGAAGAGCAGTTGAAAGCAAAAGTACATTCGAACACTTATATTGTAACTAAAATACCAGAGTTTTTGCCCACAAATATATTTAATTGGAGAACATGAATGATGACATACAGCCTGTGAATGTGCTCAATTGGAGAATCTGGTTATGAGACACCCAGGGGAGAGGGGGGAAACAGGGTCACAGGTGACTGTAAATTACATAAGCCAGAGTTGACTTCACACAGGGCAGTGCCAGTATGTCACCTCTAATGAATCCTTTGAAGTTTTTTGAAGTTTGGCTTGAGAATCATGATTTAATTAGAGCAATTGCTGGAATCCTGACAGTTATACAGATTCAAAACAAGAATTAAGATATTCAGGTTACATCAAAAAGGATTACTTGTATCAACCTTCCCCCCTTCTTCCACCGAAGAATGGCAGATGCATGGATCTGACAAGTAGGTTATGGTCTACTTTATTAAATGCCTTAACTAAAGTCTAAGTAAATTATATTGACAGCATTCCTCTAGTCAACTAATTTTGTCACTTTGTCATAGTCTGGCACCTATTTTTAACAATCTCACGTTGGCTTTTGGTTATTACCTTGTTTGCTTCTAGATATTTTCTGATTCGTTGCTTGATTATCTTTTCCACAATCTTCCCTGGTATTGAGGTCAGGCTGATAGGTCTGTAGTTTCCTGGATCTATTTTTTTTTCCTTTTTTGAAGATGGGAACTACATCAGCTCTTTTCCAGTCCTCTGGCAGTTCCCCAGTGTTCCAGGATCTTTGAAAGATATATTTATGTGGTTCTGAGATCTCGTCTGCCAGTTCCTTCAGAACCTTGGGGTGTAATCCATCAGGCCCTGGTGATTTGAACTCATCTAGAGTAGACAGGTGTTCACTTACCATTTTCTTCCCTATTTTAACTTGTGTTCCTATTCTGTTTTGTGTGTGTGTGTGTGTGTTGCTGTTTTTGATAGGTTGGACTGTTTTTTCCCCTTTGGGAAAAGTCAGATGCAAAAAATGAGTTAAGTAGTTCTGCTCCCTCCCTGTTGCTTGTTACCTTGCCACTTTCTCCCAGCAATGGACCAATTGTTTCCTTGACTTTTTTCTTGTTTTTAACATGTTGGAAGATTTTTTTTTGTTATTTTTTACTTTTGTCGCAAGCCTTTGTTCATTGTGAGCCTTTGCTTTCTTCACTTCATCTTTACAGGCTTGGGCTATTTGCTGATATTCCACCTTAGTTATTTGCCCCCTTTTCCACTTTTTATACTTGTCCTTTTTGTCTTCAATTTGTCAGAGAGTTCTTTATGCAGCCATGCTGGTTTCTTTTGAGAGCTGTTATTTTTCGTCTTCATTGGTATAATGCTAGACTGGGCTTTTATAATCTCACTTTTCAAAATTTCCCAAGGTTCTTGAGTTGTTTTCCCCTTGAGGATTCTCATCCATGGAATCCTTCCCAAACTCTCTCTAAGTTTATTGAAATTAGCTCTCTTAAAGTTCAAGACTCTAGTTTGACTTTATTCTATTATTTGTGCTTGCATAATGTTGAATTTCAATATTGCATGATCACTTCCCCACAAGGTTCCTGTAGCTTCAACACCTTCTATCATTTCATCTCAATATGGCTGATCCTCTTGTTCTTTTTTCTACTTTTTGAGAAACAAGGTTATCTGCTAGTTTGTTAGGGACCTGTTGAATCTTTCACTTGGTACAGAGTTTGTCTACCAGTTGATGTCAGGGTAGTTGAAATCCCCCATTACTATTGTGATATGCTTCCTACATACCTTAGTTAGTTAACTAGAAAAAAGTTCATCTATTTCCTCTGTTTGGTTAGGTGGTCTATCGCAGTGGTCACCAACCAGTGGGCCAGGGACCACTGGTGGTCTGTGAGAAAATTTGGTGGTCCGCAGAGAAATGTCACCCTCAAAGCACCCCCCAAGCAATTAATGTGGAGTGTGAAGGATGTGTGTTTGTGTTTATTTTCAGGGTCATGATGTGCACTGAAGATGATGTTTGATTTCATTGTATGAGATGCAGTGACAATAAAGTAAACTACTGACTAATCCAGGCTGCTTCTGTCACTTGCATTGCAAACAACACGAGGTAGTGAGGGGAGGGGGGAAAGGGTGGAGGGAGAAACTTGCCCCACGCACCCCCCACACCTCATCTGGCTACCAGGCTGCTTCTTTCCACTTCTTTCTTCTGCTTTTGGCTGCACGCAAGGAAAGCAGCCAAAGTCTTTCTTTCTCTTTCCCCAACTCAGCTAAAATGAGTCTTTGGGACCCTGCAAGGCCTCCTGCTCCAAGAGGCTGCATTGGCAAAGACTCATTTCTGGCAGAGTTTGTGGGAGAGAAAGAAATACTTCTGCTGCTTCTACTGCTTTTCTTGCATGAAGCCAAAAGTCTCTCTTCCCCTGAGAATGGAGCTGGACATGGTATCCTGCGATTCCAAATAAAGAATGATCGATTGGTAGGAAAACGGGGTGGGGGATTTTCCTGCAGACTTTTTGGGGGATTTTCCCAGGGTCTCTTGTCTGCAGGATTTAAAATTATGAGTTTGGTGGTCCCTGAGATCCAAAAGGTTGGTGACCCCTGGCCTACAGTATATAGACTATGGCAAGTTTGAACCACAGTTGCTCTAAACTCTATTTCTTGCAAGTTCTTCAATGGTCAATGAGGTAAGGGATATCTACATTTTTGTATGCACAGATTAAAGATGTCACCAAAAAGTGAGGCCAATGGTCCTTCTCTTACTCCTTTCTTGTCAAGTTTAACTTCCCTATAGCAATTCCTATACATATCATTCATGCCTGGGAAGAATATTTTAGAGAGCTATATACAGACCCCAACTATGTAACTAAGGAGAGCCAAATTACTTTGGACCAAACTCCTTACTGGCCCCCAGTTACACCAGGAGAGATATCCCAGTTTATCGGAACCCTCAAGGCTAATAAGGCACCAGGTGCTGATAATTGTTAGGAATGTAAGTCACCTAAGAGTTATTTGGGTTGGAAATATATAAACCAGGATAGAACTTTTAATACTGTATCTTTAAGGGAATCCTGAAACTGTAATCGGGTGTGGTTTCTCAAATGGCCATAAGATGAAGCCAGAAACCTGGGTTTTTGAGTCTCAGAAGAGAGTGTGAATGAGTCTCTATTTCCTTCTGTTGGAGAGTATTGCCATTCCTCCTAATTGACTGTTATTCTTGGATTTGATGTAAGTCTGTTACTGTTTTTGATACTGGACTTTGTTATTGGATTATCCCTGGACTGAAAACTGACTGATTTAACTGTGAATGACTTGGGCTGTGTTTGAACTTTGCTTAAACGTTTATTGGAGGTAAAAACCTACATTTACTGTACAGTGTATCTGTGTGCTGTGTATTATTCAACATTACTCTCACTACGTCTCCCTGTATGTGCTCATTCTCCTAACGGGAAATTACCTCAACACTGGTTATGGGCCCAGGCCATACCAGGCTCAGATAACTGAGAGTTAGTGTGAATGCACAGTGTTGTATATAGACAGCTGTTTACTGTTTAATTGTGGATTACTATCCTGGTAAAGATGGCACAAGACACTTCAACAAGTCTATCACTGATAACCCGGTTGGATGGAACAAACTATGTTTCCTGGTCTATGAAGTGCAATCTACTTCTGCATAGAGAAGGTTTATGGAATGTAGTTGAAGAACCATCGGATGTAAATGCTTGGGATCCAGAAAATGAGGACGATGCCAAGAAGCTTGCTGACTTTAAACAGAATAATGAACGAGCTCTTTGTATAATTGGTCTAACACTGAGTGACCAGCAGCTAGTCCATATTCATGGAGAAGAGTCTGCTGCTAAGTGTTGGGAGAATTTGAAGAGGATTTATGTTCATGACAGTGTAGGTGCACACATACATCTTATATGTAAACTGTTTAGAGCACATTATCTGAAAGGTGGAGATATGTTAGCTCATTTGAATTTCATGAAAAGAAATTTTCAAGAGCTACATGAAAAGGAACTGATATTTTCAGAGCTGCATCAAGTTTACATCATTCTTTCCTCATTGGATGAAAGTTATGATGATTACGTATCTTCACTGGAAGTCCTGCCCAGAGATAAACTGATATTGACTGACATAACTGGAACATTGTTAGAAGAAGCAAGAAGATGGCTGGATAGGGACCAACTGAGGAAGGAACGACCACAAGAAGAGGATTTGTGTTCAACTGCCTATACTGTTAGGAAATGTTTTTCTTGTGGGGCTCGGGGACATATAGCTAGATTCCGTAAGAAGGGAAAGCAACAGAATACTGGTAATCACCAGAAGGCCAAAAAGAATGTTAGTTTAGGCCTTCCGGTTTGAGCATCTTTGGCGACAGACCAAAATCGTGACTCTGCGCGGTTTCGATCCATGCTTTCCGCTGGAGCGCCCTGAGCCGGCTGGTTTCGGGGCTAAGCCACCCCGCAGAGGTGGTGAAAAGGGGGGAGACTGCCTACAGGGTTGAGGAGAGCTGCATCTCTCCTCCTCAGCTGGCCATTACTCCCTTTCCCAAAGGCGGTTGCAGCAGTGGTCAAAAATGGCCACCCCAAAGAAGAACTCAACCAAGAAAGAATGTGCAGGAGGAAGATAAGAAGAGAAAGTTTTGGTTGACCAGGTCAAACAGCAAAAGCAACAAATAAGGTACCCTGGAATTTAAACTATTTAAACTAAGATTTTTAAGCAGCAAAGGAGAGAAAAAAGGGAACGGATTTGGGTTTTTTTGCTCTCCTCTTCCTTTCCCTATACTGACGGCTAAGAGACTTAAGCAAGAAATTGAAAAAAAATATCCACTTTGACATCAATAGGCATTTAAGCTGAAAATAAAATGTCAAAGGGATAATAAAGATTGCTGGATACTCAAAAGCTTTTGAAAGCAGGAAAGGAGAGAAAAAGAATAAAAGGGCAGGATCTGGAAGGGAGGAGACTGCCTGGAATTAAAAAGAACTCACAGTAAAATCTCAACAAGACTTCTAAAAGATACATTTTAACTGAAACATGGCAACAAAATAGTAAAACCCCAGGAAGTGAAAGTGAAAAAAGAAGTAAGAAGAAAAAGCTCAGGAGTATTTGGATTACTTGATGACTTCTGGATTTTTGGTTACTGCATTTGAATGATGAAAATCAATCGGGTGGTTGTTTAAAAGTGTTTAAAATGGCACCACTTTTAGAAGAACTGAAAATGGAACTTAAAAAGTACAAAGAAGATGCACAAGAAGGGAGAGGTTCTTTTGGCTTCGTATTTCAATTCTTAGAAATGGACATTTGGAACAATGAGAAACAACAAGAAACGCCTGTAGAACAAGAAGATTGGGACAAAGAAGAAGCCATCTTTAATGATCAAGAAATTTTATGTGGGGGAAAAAAGGAAAGAGGGGAAAGGGAATGAAAAGTTTACGATTTGGAAAAACAACCCAAAAAAAGAATAGCTTGAAAAATAAGTATAAAATTAGAAAGCAACAGAAGAGGGAAATGCAGAAGAGAGAATTAGAAGTAGAGAGACAAGTGGGTAAAAAGAGGAGGGACAAGATGAGAGGGAAGAAAGAAAGGAAAAGAAGTTATCAAGGACAGAAACAAGATATAGAGAAACAGGGCTTATTTAGATATAATGGGTGAAAAATTAATGGAAAAGGGGATTCTGCAAAGGTACATAAGATAGTATTGTTATATTAGAAATAGAAATAATTTCAGAAAATATGAAACAGTGTATGATCAAAATGATGGATAAAATAGTTATCGTAATTTAGTGGAAAGTTTGTTAATAAATAAATGTAATAAAATGAATATTCAATTATTTATAAAGCATAAGTGAAGAAAATAGGGGAAAACTTAATTATGGAAAGATTATACGTGTCCCCAAGGAAGTATATATTTACTTAAAAAGGAATGTTAAAGATATTAAGACTTTAATGAATATTAATGATAGAACTGAATTGGAACGGAATGAGGGTTTTAATTACATATATTTATAATCGTTTTTTAAAATAATATAGTGTGTATTTTAAGAATGTACCAAGCAGAATTTGATTGGAAGTTATGTATTATGTATTATCTTGAATGTTATAAACCTAAGATATACATTGAAGTTTAAATAAGAGTTGAATGGATAAAATTAAAAGATATAAAGGTGTCATACTCCAATTAGTAACTACAGGAGAAAATTTGTTTAATGAGAAAAGATAATATGAAATTGAAACAGGACAGACAATAGTATAAACATAATGATTTGAATTGAGATGAGATAATCAAAATAAAATTGAGAAAATTAAAAGAGGGGAAAAACTATATAGAAAATGCAAAATAGTAGTAAGATATGGAATAGAACACAAAAAATGAGCATGAAATTGAGTTTGCGTCTGTATAAAGAAGTGTAACCCGGGTCCATGCTATTTTCAAAAAAGATGTTTTACTTGTATTTTGTGTGTGTGAAAACCCAAATAATAAAAAAAGAATGTTAGTTTAGCTATGTCTAGCAATTCAACTGTAAACCATGATTTGTGGGTTGTTGATAGTGGAGCATTGCAATGCATTACTAAAGATAGAAAGAGGTTTGTAAAGATGTCCACGAGTAAACAACATATATCATTGGCAAATGGATGGAAGATGAACGCATCTGGTGAAGGTACTGCATATTGTTCTTGCATAAACGAACTTTTAACTATGTTATATGTACCTAAACTGAAATTTAATGTATTATCAGTAAGGGCTTTAATTAATCTTGGTTATGTAGTAACCTTTAGGGGAGATAATTGTATAATAGAGAAAGAGGGTAAAAGTATTACTGCTACTTTAGAAAATGATTTATATGTGATACATGATGACCTGTTGAAGATGGCTAACTTAGTTTATAACAATGTTAAGCCACATGATGAATGTATACATTTACTGTATAGATGTCTAGGGCACATTAATTTCAAAATGTTGAAACAACTGTTGAATTGTCAGTGGGAGTAAAATTGAAACCCTGTAGCAAGTGTTTAAACTGTAATGCTTGTAGCTAAGAGAAAAGCAAGATTACTCCAGCAAATAGACGTAATGGGTTTAAGACTAAAGAACCTTTAGAGGTTGTTTTTGCTGACATAATTGGTCCTAAGAAACCTAGTTTAGGAGGTACCTACTATATTTTGAGTATTATGGGCCATTACTCACAATATGGTTTCAAACATCTTATGAAAAACAAAACAAACATTCCAACATTTCTTTAACTGGCTAAGGTTTGCAGAGAGAGAAATAAGGAGTAATTACTTTAGTTACTGATAATGGGACTGAGTTTGTTAACAAAAGATTCCAAACAATGTTGAAATCGGATGGTGTTGAGCATAAAAGTTCTGCACCTTACAGACCACAACACGACTCGTTTGTAGAACGAAGAGGGCAAACATTACAAGCCATGGCTCACACTATGTTATCTGATTCAAGTTTACCTGAAACACTGTGGGGTGAAGCCATAATGTGTAGTAACCATGTTTTAAACAATGTAGTTAACTGGAGAATTGCCATTCACTTGCTGGCATGGCAGAAAGCCAAATTTAAGTTACCTACACACATTTGGAGCTCCAGCATGGGTGCATATTCCCTCACAAGTAAGACTGAAAGGGCAACATAGAGCTAAGAAGTTATTTTTTGTAGGTTATGAGGCCAGCCATAGATAGTTTAGATTTTGGGATCAAGGCACAGCTCATGTTTATTGTAGTGCTAATGCTAAATTTCTTGAGCATGTTGGGTGGAATAAACTGGAACAGGAATCCAGCAAAGATATTATTATTGACACCCAAATAGTCCCTAAAGATGAAATAAGTAAACCATGAATAGCCATTAAAGAGAAAGAACAGGCACAGGAGGAAGTAGGAGAACAGGCACAGGAGGAAGTAGAAGAACAGGAGCAGGTGGCACAGGTGAGTCTACCAGTTAGCCCTGTATTACCAAGATGTTCAACCCGAGTAACACGACCACCTGATAGATATCAGGCTAGTGTTATATGCCAAGTGAATACAGTTCCAAGTAATTATAGTGAACTAAAACTGTATCCTCCTAAGGATCAGGCTGCTTGGCAGAAAGCAATGGATAAGGAACTAGAATCTTTAAAAAGACTGGAGGTATACGAAAATGTTAAACTACCACCAGGTAAACATGCCATAGGATGTAAATGGATATATAAGCTAAAGACAGGTGTAGATGGGACTGTTACCCATAAAGCCAGGTTAGTAGCACAAGGGTTCAATCAGACAGCAAATGACTCTGATGAGGTGTTTGCACCTAGTCTGAAGGCTACTACATTAATGGTAGCATTAGTGTGGCAGCTAAGGGAAAAGACATTATAAATCATTTGGAATGTAGAAACAGTATATCTGCATGCACCGTTGCAACACATTATATATTTAAAGAAACCTTTAGGTATCAAAACTGATAATATAACTGATTGCTGGAGATTGAAAAAGAGTCTTTATGGTTTGAAGCAATCAGGATATGAGTGGAACCAATGTATAGTTAAAGAATTAACTAAGATAGGTTTTGTAGCTGGCATGGCTGATCCATGTTTGTTTAAAAGAGAAAGTAATGGTGTAATTTCATTATTGCTGTTGTTTACTGATGACATAGCATTAATCACCAAAACTGAACAAGAAGCTACTAAAATAATCTCACTGTTAGAAAAGAAATTTAAGATAAAACAGTTAGGAGAAATCAAACAATATCTTGGTTTAAAGATAGATAGAACTAGGGGAGGATACAAAATCTCACAAGCTGATAAAATTAACCAATTACTAAAAAGTTTTAAAATGGAACTTTGTAAGCCGGCTAAAACACTGATGAGCCAGGAGTTTAACCATAGTGATGTTCAAAGTCCTATTTTTGATAAGAACATTTATCAGTCCTTGATTGGTAGTTTATCTTATCTCAGTAATTGGTCAAGGCCAAATATTGCATATAGTGTTAATCAATTAGCGAGATATAATGCTGAGCTGATTGAAAGGCACTGGCAAGCTGCTAAATGTGTGTTAAGATATCTGAAACAAACAATGCATTATGCATTGTATTTGGAGCCTAAGGATGAACTGAGTTTAACTGCATATGCTGATGCAAGTTTTGCTACAGACATAAATATACGAAAATCTACATCGGGTACTGTTGTATTATTCGGAAAAGTGTTGATTGGATGGAGATCTATTATAAACATTTAAGTTAGTCAACAATGAAGGCTGAATTCTCATGTTTGTCTTTACTATGTACAGATTTAGTTCATTATAAGCAACTATTAATTGATATGGGAATTGATGTAACAGATTCTATTGTTATTTACAAAGATAACCAATCAGCAATACAGATGGCTTCAAATATTGCTGTTAAGACAAGACCGAAACACACAGATTTAAGATATTTAAATGTGAGACAATGTGGTGCAAAGTAAGATGATTAAGCTGGAATACTGTATGTCAGAAAACAATATAGCAGATCATTTTACAAAGACCCAAGGCTCTATAAAGCATAAAGCTTGCTGCGAGGATTATGAACTTAGAATGTAAGGTTATATATATTGTCCTACCCAAAGGGGAGAATGTTAGGAATGTAAGTCACCTAACAGTTATTTGGGTTGGAAATATATAAACCAGGATAGACATTTTAATACTGTATCTTTTTTTTTTAAACAAATTTTATTAAGTTTTACAAAACAATACACAAACAAAACATAGAATATAATAACGTAAGAGATCCCTTCTGAGGAAATCAATAAAACACCTCAATAAAATACCTTATTTAAAGACAGAATAATTCCAGATTATCACATTTCCATACAAGCACAATTTAACATATATATTGGCCCCATCTGCTCATCTTCATATCCTATCCCAGCTTCTCTTTGTTTCTCCCTTTCCTTCTATTATTCAAATTATATTTCTTTTACTTTGGCTTGTATACATTCTTTATATCCATCTGTCTTATTTACAATTTCATTATTCTCTTCCAACAGTCTTCTTACATTCTTCTAAGATTTCAAACATGGACATACAAAACACAAAACGTACATACCTAAAACTTCTTTTGGGAAAGCGGCTTACCCCGAGTTACCTCTTTTTATACAGACATAAATCAAGTTCATACTCACTCAATACACTACCTCATATCTTATTAACATTCAGTATTTTCTATATATTTTCTCTTCTCTATTCACTCTCATAATTCTATTATATTTATTTCATCGCATTTTAAATAATTATACTTGTATCTTTTGTCTGTTTTCTTCAATTATCTTTTATCTTTTCTTTCCAATACAATATTTCTCCTGTAATCACTGGTTGAAGCATGACCAGTTTTATCTTTCCCCTAAATTTGATACTTAAAATAATACATACTTTCCATACTGATTCTGCTTAACACAAAGTAAGATAATAAAACAAAAATAAAAAGAAGCTTAAGTTTATAGTATAATCAAAACAACATTCCACAGAAAATTAAACTCTATTAAACATTTGTTTAATATTTGTTAACATTTGTTAAACATTTTATATATTCCCTTTAATACATTATTAACTCATATAATATTTCAGTTTTCTGACTCGGTTTCAAATACTAATATCTACAATACAGTCTTATGTATTTTTGCAGAATCATATATTTTTAAATTTAAATTTTACCCTTTGTCTCTGAAAAAAGCCTTTTTTTTTCATCTTGTTTTGAACCTTTGTGGCTTCTCTTTCCTTTTTCCCTTCCTTTCTTATCAATTCTGATCTTTTTGATCTTTTTGCCCCCCCATCTCTCAAATTCCACTTTTTGAATCTTCCCTCTCTGTAGTGTTTCCCTTTTCTGCTGCTTTCCAGCATTGTATCGATTTTTCATCTTATTTTTCCCTTTCTTGGTTGCTTTTTTAAATTCTAAATTTTCCATTTTCTTTACCCCCTTGTTCTTTTCAGCTGTAATTTTTTGTCCATTAAAGATGGCTTCTCCTTCTTCATCCCAGTCCTCTTGTTCTTGTATTTCTTGATATGTAGAAATTGCCATTTCCAAAAAACAAAAGATAGATCCAAGAGAGCCCTTACCTTCTTGTCTCTCTCTTGCTGTAGCTTTTGAAATTCTATTTGTAATTCTTGCACAGATAATGCCATTTATTATTATTATTATTTATTTAATTGTTTTTTAAAAGAGCAACCCAAATGTTTTTAGTCCTTCAAAGAATAGTCCCCCCAAAATCCCAAAGTCAGAAAGTCACAAAACTATCCAAATCAGCACAAACTGTTCCGTTAACACTTTCTTCTCCTTCTTTCCCCCCCCCCTCCTGGGGTGAAATTCAATTAAACAATTTCAAAATGATTTTTTAGAAGCCTTATTGTCATTAATTTCTAATCTTAAAAACTTCAAGCAGTCTTCTTCAATAGAGTCTTAGAATAAGTTTTTTTCCTCTTCCTTCCCACTTATAGCAATAAGCTTTGATTTTTAATTCCAATGTTCCAAAATCTTTTATCCCCTTGGCTTTAATTTTTAGGTTTATTTACCTTCTTGCCCAAGCAGGATTTCCATATTTCCATCTACTATTCCGTAGGGAAGGAGAGTGAGAAAAAATAACTTTCCCTTTCACAGCTTTCTCGCCGCTTGCACAGTCTTTCTGGGAAACAATGTAGCAATAAAAAAGGCAAATCTCCAGGTTTTAAAAGCTCCTCTTTGTCCGGTTCAGCCAGAAAAAAAACCTTTCACCTTCTTCCTCCTGCACGATCTTATCCAGCTGCAGGCTTCTTTGTGGCAGCCATTATACTGACCGCCGCTCCACCGCCTTGGGAAAAGGGGGTTTTGCTGGCTGGGGAGGGGGTCTGCAACACTCCCAAACCCCTATCCGGTTCCCCCCTATCTTCAGCTGCCTCTATGGGTCAGCTATATCCTCCAAATCCAAACAGATCAGAGGCACCTCGGTGGCGAGTGCAGCAGGGATCGCGCAGAGTTGTGAATCCCTGCCGCTGCCGAAGCCTTGCAAACCAGAAGCCATTTTAATACTGTATCTTTGAGGGAATGCTAAAACTGTAATTGGGTGTGGTTTCTCAAACAGCCATAAGATGGAGCCAGAAACCTGGGTTGAGTCTCAGAAGAGAGTATGAGTGAGTCTCTGTTTCCTTCTGTTGGAAAGTATTGCCATTCCTCCTAATTGACTGTTATTCTTCGATTTGATGTAAGTCTGTTACTGAACTGTGTTTAATACTGGACTTTGTTATTGGATTATCCCTGGACTGAAAACTGACTGATTTAACTGTGAATGACTTGGGCTGTGTTTGAACTTTGCTTAAACGTTTAATGGAGGTAAAAACCTACATTTACTGTACAGTGTATCTGTGTGCTGTGTATTATTCAACATTACTCTCACTACGTCTCCCTTTATGCACTCATTCTCCTAACGGGGAATTACCTCAACAATAATGTCCTGCCAGAAATAATAAAAAAGAATGCCAGTTGGTGGGCTCTACTTTTAGCATCTCTGTTTACATTTATAGATAAAATGGGCTGTATGCCAAGAGATTGGGTATTAGCAATTATCATACCAATTTATAAAAAAGGTAATAGAAATGACCCAGGTAGTTATAGACCTATTAGCCTTCTGAGTGTTATTAGTAAATTGTATGCCAAACACCTAAACTATAACCTTCAGGATTGGCTAATTTCTGGGGGGATAATCAAAGATGAGCAAGCTGGTTTTAGAGAAGGAAGATCTACAATGGATCATATCTTGGTACTTCACCATCTGGTTCAAAAATACACAAATAAAAAAAAATCCTCTCTTTTCGTGGCCTTCCTTGATTTTAAGCAGGCCTTTGATTCAATATCCAGGAACACCCTCTGGGAAAAATGAAAATGCACTACCATCGATAAACGCCTCCTTTTCCTCATACAAAAATTGTATGCTAATTCCACCTTGAAAATCACTTTAACCCACCCAGTAAGGGTACAAAAAGGGGTACGGCAGGGTTGCATCCAATCCCTCTCCCTTTTTAACTTCTCTACATGAACCCTCTGATCAACCTCTTACGGAACCTTAATTTACATCCTCCTAACATAGCACAACGTAAAATTCCAATTCTCCTATATGCCGACGATGCTGCTATAATTTCACAAACTCCCATAGAAGTGAAGAGAGCAATTACGGCAACACTTGAATATGGTAGACAGAATAAGCTGGTCTGTAAAGTTTTAGTTTTTGCTAAAAGACCTAGACAATACTCCTGGAAAATAGAAGGACATAGTTTAGAACAGGTTAGGACATTCAGATACCTTGGGGTGGTTTTCCACTTGCAAGGGACATGGAAGGCACACCTGGATCACATATTGCAAGCAGCCTATAGTTCCTCAAATGCAATTAAACATTTTTTTACACCGGTGGAGGGTAATTAGTATCTGCGGCCTTAAAACTTTTTGAGGCCAAAGCATTGGCACAAATTCTATATGGGGCACGAACAGGAATCCTTGCAAAAAAGACTTGCTAGAACCTATACAAACCAAATTCCTGCAAGCCATCTTAGCTGCACCCAAAGGAACTCCAAATGCCCAGGTAAGAATCGAGACAGGCATGCCTCAAATTCAGGTAATAGCCTGGAAGATGATGATCATTCATTGGCTAAAAATGCTGACCCTGCTACTACTGACTGATAACTACCCCTCCCCCTGGAAACAGACAATAGACCACAAACTGGGCTCCTATGGGCTCTCACCAGTATTCTTAATGTCCATAGGCTTTGACCAAGCAAAGCAAGTAGTAATCAATACAATGAAGGACAAGGACTTCCAAGAGGAACTAAATAGGTTGGCTCACCACAGCAGGGACAGAATCAAACAGGGAGTGTGGAAATCGGCAAGATATCTAAATGATCTGATCTGCCCAAAACAAAGAACAGCTTTCTTCAGAGCCAGATTTAATATTCTCCCATCAGCACTCCTTCAAGGCAGGTATAAGAAAACACCAATAGCAGAACGGGTATGTATATATGGTAAAGGAGAAGTTGAAGATATCTCACATGTTTTATTGTACTGTAAGTTATAGAGTTTATAGGTCATTGTATATTCTCCCCTTACTAGAGAGATTGCCAGGGAGGGCAGACAATTTTTATGTAAACTTTCTCCTCCAGGATTCAAACCCAGCTATTACACATGCAGTGGCAAAATTCTATGTTGCTGCAATGTCTACTAGAAAAAAAAATGGTTACAGAATTATAGCTGTCAATTTGTGATAATTT
This sequence comes from Pseudonaja textilis, assembly GCF_049901715.1. NCBI lineage: Eukaryota > Metazoa > Chordata > Lepidosauria > Squamata > Elapidae > Pseudonaja > Pseudonaja textilis. Next base: position 166,297,471 of record NC_141990.1, read on the forward strand.
TGGAGATAGAACAATCTTTGGAAAATGATATTTACACACATACTTATTGGCTCTCCACTCATATAAACCAGGGAGTGCCCGTAACTGTTTGAGAATTTGTGTTTTCTTAACAGAAGTTTTTATCCACTATTAATGTATTATAATGTGTCAGTATTTTTTTAAATATATATTGTAAATAGTGATGTCTATTGCTGGTCTAAGACTGTAATAAAGTTCTATTCTATTATATTCTATTCCTATACATTTCATCTTTTCAGCACAAAAATGGGGGATGCTAAGGTTGTGCATTGATTAAGGCTTAATCTTTCTGTTATTACTTATTCAGGGACTGCTAATGCAAATTGCCTCTTGCAAAGATGGCCATCCCCTAATGGCCATTACTTATGAATAAATTTTATTGATTGAGTAGGCAAAGTGTACCTGTATGTGGAAATGGATTGCTATCAGATTAAACTACAACCAAAGATTCCAAAATATATGAATTTATGCTGATTAAGGAATAATATAGATGTTCGTGATCAAGGTGAGGTACTTCTGCTTATAAACAAACAATGGACTATGTCAGGACCCTGCTTATGAACTATGCAGTGAATGTTATAATTTAATTGTAAATCTCAAGACATTCAGGAGGTTGCATTTGTGAAATATGATCCCTGTAGCTTATGTTTTGTTGATTTATTGTCCTGCATCAGCTGAAGAACTCACTTTTAATAGGTGATATAAACAGTTTCATGACATTTTTAATATTTTGAACAGAGAATAGCAAATTAACTTCATGAAAAAATTGTTTATCTATTTATACATGCAGATATTCTACGCATTGTGTGCATATACTTTATTCAGAAATTTATACTTGTGCTTAATATCCATATATTTTGTATATTTATTCATTCTATCCTCAGAACCATTCTTGCAGAAGTTCCTCTGTATAGTAATAAGGACTGTCATTATGCTCATCTAACATAAACATCATTAGTGATAAAGCCACTTGTTTCTCACTTTTTGTACCTGGTTACTAGTAATGGGTTTTTTTCTATACACAGGCTGCTTGGTCAATAAGCATTAAGAAATAATGTACCTATTCTGGCAACAAAGTGGGGATTTAAAGATCCACAGTATGTCTATTTGCCATGTTCTATATAGTAATTTATTAATCTTGGCTATGAATATCAGTGCTGGGCAGAAAAATAAAATAAATAACATTATTAACAATAATAACTTTAGAGAACAAGAAAAAACTCAGTAATTATTGTACTAACAATTTAAGACATATTATCTGGAAATACAGTTGATAGTAGTTTAGTCATACAGTTGAACAAGTATGTCTGAGTGTAGGAGCAAGGGATACTTCCCCATAGAGTTGCACAAATTATCTTTAAAAGGGGAAGAATGTTAGCAGTTAAAATAAGCCACTAAACATAAACTGGAAAAAAAGTTGGGTAACCTTTAAAAAACCACAGTTTATCATATAGTCTAGGAGGATATCAAAATTTAATGTTTGTGCCATCATTATATACATATAATGTTATGTTTAAATTGAGAGCTTGTCAAGTAAAACTGTCAATGTGGTTTCAAAGCCTAGTATTTCTTACTGTTAGAAACCTTTTATGTTTTCAATAATTCATTAATTAAATGGAAGAGAGTTGTGATTGCTTTGTCCTAATGTTGTCTTAACTGCAGACACGAAGTTGTGGAAGGAAACTTCAAAACCAGCCACAATCTGAAATAAATATTACATGAATGGTAATTAGACACAAACATTAAAAAGTTACTAACATTTTTTAAAAAGAAGTAAATACACTAAATCTCACAATTTTATTTCTTCATGCAAAAAATACACTGTACTCTAACCATTGTCTTCACATCATTCTAAACATGGAATCCATTAGTCTAATTGTGAAATGATTAAAAATATGCTACTTTATTCCAACAGATAGCCCAGATGAGGAAATCAACTCCACAGAAAGGCCTGAAAGTACTCTTATTATGAAGACTGGTTATAAAAGAGAATCTTGTAAATCTGATTGTGCTATACCTCTCTTTTTTCTTCTATTCCAGTGAATTAAAGTACCAGCCTGAGCCACTTTCAGATATTATCTTGATACTCAGGACTTCAAAAATGTTTCAAGCCCTTTTGCTTAAGTAAGTTTTGCATAGCAAGGTCAACCACCTTATACTTACAGGTTTTCCACAGTGTTGTCATTCAAGTTAACTTTAGAAGAGTTTCTAAATTGGAAAGAAGACTCCCCTTTCGGATTCTGCCTATAATTTTTATCTAATTTGGTGTGACTTTATATGGATAAAGGGTAGAGATTTTAAAAAGATCAAAGTGAACCTCATTCATTTTCACTATTAATTCCTATGTACCATTTGTCTCCTACATGTCTTATTAGCGACATATGAAACCTTGCCTCAATCTTATGAATCATTAGCAACATATGAAACCTTGCCTCTCCTGAACGGTATTTCTCCTACCAAAGATCTCTGTTGACATTTCAGACTTGTCAGCAATTAGTGGTGTGCAAAAAACATTCATCCTGTTTCAGCAACCTGGAGGTCTGGAAACACCAGATAGTATCAGAAAGATGGTATTTATTCTTATTTGTGAAATATTACTTGTTTTCTAGGTATGATAGCTAATCTATTTTGGTTCAACAGATCTAGCACAGCTGTTTTGTCAATTTTTCTCCCTAGAGGATTAAAAAAAAATGCTTAGTTTGAGAACTGCATACTGTCATCATTTTTCTGGTTCTCTAGGTTGGAACATCTGAGTAAGGAAAACAGGAAAACAGCATGCAGAAGGTTTGGTCTCAGTAAAAGATACTGCTTTCAAATACTGTGAGGGAACAGACTTTTCTATCCATTGCCAAACAATAGATTAAAAAAACATTTTGGTACAGGAGGTGGTCTGATTGCTTGGATGAGAATAAATGGTCCCCCATGTTCTTTTCCATCATGGTGTTTTGTATAAATGAATAATGGAAATATTTTTTACTGGCGTTTCCTGCAGTGCTGCTCTTTTTTACTGGAGTTTCCTGCAGTATATCTAAATCAATCGTTAGAGTTAAGATACAGCAAAAGAAAACTGCTTCAAACTCATCCTATCTTTATGTAAGAAAAGAACTTCAGTCAAAACAGCATATATCTAAAATCTCTATGAGATGGTTGCAATTTATTACATCAAAAAGCCCCTCTGTAATTTGAGGTAAGTATGTATTATGGTTAACAAGAAATATTGTAGGAGAAAGAACTGCAATTATTTTGGAAAATGACAAGCACAGAATTATTCCAATTACTTGTGTTTGCCCATGTTCTCCTGATCCAAGTTATGTCCATTGCTTTTTCAGATAGACCTTGTTGCTGGCATTAACAATTTAAGGAAGGCTATGGTGGGATTTCTGGCTATAGCATAGTTTATAGGCATAATAAATAAATAAACAAACAAATAAAACAAAATCAAAGCTCTTGGGATTTTAAAAAATTCTCCTGGGCTCTAATGTTGTCTGATAGACCAGTGGTGGTCCGCAGAGAAATGTCACCCCCAGAGCAACCCCCAAAACAACTAATCCAGGCTGCGCGGGAACACAAGGCTGTGCAGCCCGCATGGCCAGCGGGAACCTTCCCCGCCCATTCACTCCTTACCTGGCAAATTTGCCTGCTAAGTTGCTATTTTTCCCTTTTTTCTCCTCAACCATCAGCTGTTCTGCTGTGCTGGAAGATTTAGATTAGCTAGAAATCAGGAAATCGTTGCATTTCTTGCTTTCTAGCTAGTCTTTAGATCTTTAGAACCTTCCTTAAGCTTCTTTAAGCTTCTATTATTCAGTGCAGACTCACTGCAAGGAAATTTTATGTGACAGACTCAGCTAGCTGATGGCAGACAGATAGATCTCTGAATTTTGTGAGCAACTCAATCTGCCTGCCTGTTTTGTCTGATTTTGGGTAAAAGTTGTTCTCTTTTTTATAAAAAAATCAATATTTACACACATGGTGTGTTGTGAGTTAATTTTGTGAGTTTGCTTGCTAGCAAATGAGTTTGCTTGCAAGCAAATTTTATGTGACAGACACAGATAGCCAATGGCAGAAAGATAGACCTCTGAATCTGTGATTCTGTGAGCAACTCAATCTGCCTGCCTGCTTTGCCTGCTCTTTTTTAAATTAAAAAAAAATCAATGTCTACATAAATATTTATAATATTTACATACAAGCCATGTCCAGCCAGTCACATGACTACCAAGCCACACCCACAAATTAGGCCCCACCCAAGAACCAGTTGTTAAGAAATTTGAATCCCATCCCTGCCTCTGTGTGTTTGTGTGTCTGTGTGTGTGAAAAAGAGTGGGGGAGGGAGAGAGGCTAGATCAGATCTCTCTCTCTCTCTCTCTCCAACATCAGCAAACCACCAAAATTCATATTAGTGGTCCCCGGGATTTAAAATTATGAGTTTGGTCGTCCCTGAGGTCCAAAAGGTTGGTTATCCCTGTGATAGACTATAGCCTAATAAAGAAGTTATAGCCTAATAAAGAAGTTTGAAACATTGCACAGTGTAATTCCTGTTCTATGGCAAAATACCTCTTGCTTTACAGAATAGGCCAAATCCATTCTGTGGCCAACAAATAATTTAAGACTTATTGTGAATGGCTGTTGAATATGCTGTCTTCAACCAATCATTTAGGAGAAAAATATTTTTAAAAATTGGAACTCCATCTTATTTCTTAGATTTAGTTCTAAAATAAAAAAAATGAAGGAAAGGGAGTAATAAAGAGAAGTTGGGATAAGATATGAAGTTGAATAGATAAGGTAAATATATATATCAAATTGTGTTTATATGGAAATGTGATAATTTGGAATAATTCTGTCTTTAAATAAGATGTTGTATTGGTTCTTTCAGAAAAAGATTTTTTACATCATTATATTTTATGTTTTGTTTGTTTGTATATTGTTTTGTAAAATTAATAAAATTTGTTTTAAAAAATGATAAACAGTGCAATAAAATTCAACCCGTACATGTAAGGGTTAAAAGATGTGGAAACAATTCATAGAACCACATATTAATTATACCTTAATATTCTTCCCTCACATTAATATATTGAGATAAAACAATTATGATTCTTTTGGACAGCATAAGATATGAAATCAAACCACACATTTGAGAAAGCTTTAACTCTAACTTGACCAGAGCATAGCTGAAAAATGTAGGTCAGTTTCTCAGCTATTGTGATATGCCAAACATTTTGGTATCAAAGGACCAACATCACAGATTTATCTTCCTAATGTTTAGCTATGGACATTCTGGTTGCACTCAACAAAAATACCACTACTTAAAAAAAGTATTAGTGTTAGACCCTGAAAATATATTTATCAAATTGTAGACAATCATTAATTCTTTGATTTTTAGTTCTATCAATAACCCAAAATACCTCAGATTAGAAGAAAAATTCAGACATGGTCACTACAAGTGAAATATAAGTTCCATTTTCTTCACAACCATTCCAAAGAGCTTTTCCTGTTCATGCATGTTATTTTAAAAGTAATCATATATCATCCATTGAATAGTTTAAGATAATTTTCTTTAATTTGGGCTGAGGATGATGACAGCCATTTCCATTTTTTATTCTACTCTTGAAATGTTTTCTCCAAGTCATTATCCAATGAATTAGAGCTGAAGTATTTTTTCTGTGACATTATATAATTTAGAGATAACTCTTTTAGTTTAATCTGAGTCAATAACTCTGCTTCAAAGTTTGTCTATAATCTGTTGTTTGAGCATTTATTTCTGAAGAAGAAAGGATCTAAAATAACTAAAATAGCTGAGCACATTCTGAAGAAGTTAACTAATCGCTTCTAATTTAATAGATCAAAGTCTTCAGTCTGTATAATTTCTGAATGAACTTAGTTTATAACTTGTAGTAATATACAGAGAATTTAGGACATCTAAAAATAGAAGTAGAAGTAACAAAAGGTTATTACTGTTTTTACCCATTTCACTCAGTTTAAAATTAGAATTCCAAAAAAAGATTAACAGATAACAACAGATAATCAGAGTTGGAAGGGGCCTTGGACTTCCAGTTGTACTCCTGTCGAGTTGGACCAGAATCCACAATCATGCAAGTTTTTGCTCTGCGCTTGCTCATTGGAGGGTCCCAATTGGGACCTGTACCACCCTGGAGGGATGGTGAAGAAAGAGGGATCCACTGGAGGGTTGAGGGGAGCCGCATCTCCCCTCCCTGACATACTCATCCAAAGATGAGTAGCAGCAGTGGACTAAAATGGCCACCATGAAGATGGGAGGCAGTCCGGGAAAATAAGACTGTGCTGGAGTGGTGGAGCTGTGAACAGTGTGGGAACCAGATGAAATACATGGATAGTAAAAGGTACCCCAAAATTAAAGAACTTTTTATGAAAAATTGTAGAAGTGGAGACCAGAGAAAGAGAGAAGAAAATTGGAAATTTGTGAAATTGGATTTGGACTTTGAAAATAATTAATTTAGAGGTAGAAAATCTAGAGGAAAATATTTGACTATAAAAGACTTGGAAATTGAACTGGATAGTTATTTGTATTTTGGCACTAAATAGGCATTAATTAAATGCTGGAATTGAACATGTTAAAAAGAAATAATAGCTAATAATTGGAATTATCGAAATTAATTAAAGTTTTAAAAAAGGGAAAAGGGAAAATAAAGGGTGGAACCTGGAAACAGAATTGAGAGTGCCACCTAATGGTAAAGGAAAATTTTCAGTGACTTTTTAAAAAGTTCTCGGTCTATTTAAAATTGGAATGTGAAATGAAATAAGAGGAATTATATTATAATAAACAAAAACCCAAAAAAGTGTAACACAAGAAAATAACAGAAAAAAAGATACATGGAAATATTATTGTAAAGAGATAAAGGAAGATTTTATCTCAGATTTGACTATTGGTTTTGAGAAGGAATTTGAAAAGAAGTAATTGAATAGAACTGAGATATAAGATTTATATACTGCTCTGATAAAATATAAAAAAGAAAAGACACTGGTTGAAATAAATTATTGGACATTTGGATTGACAAGATGAGTGGAACATACACAGAAATAAGGTTTGAATTGCAAAGCGCGAAGGAATGATGAAAGAAAGTTCGGAATTATGGAGTACAATGTTACAAAAACTGGAAATGGTGACGCAAATCAAAGAAGAACAAAGAGAACCAGAAGGGGAGGGCCTTAATAAAGAAGAAACCAGCCTGAAGCTTTCTTTGGGTATTTTCCCACATCATTATAGTTGTGCTTTTAAAGTTCTAGCAACGTTTCGGCAGAATCTCATCTGCCATCATCAGGCTTCTGTACAGTGTTCATCTGTGAGTCAGACTTTTACAGTGGTTTCAGATTTAAATTTGGGGCAGCCTATTGCTTGTGCCAGAATGGTTTTTTCTTCACCCTGATTGGTTGGGAGTCTTGGTCTGTGTTTATTGGTCTTGGAGTTTGCTGTGTTCTGCTTGATTGGTGTTTCTAATATCTTCTGTCTGTTTTTTGGCTCTTTTTGTATCTTGATTGGCTGGCAACATTGTGTTACTTTATTGGAGGCCTTTAGTGCAGCTTGGCTCCAGGTAAATGGATGACTATCCATTTAATGGCTTGGGTAATGGGTTGTGTGATGGGCTTGCGAGTTCTTTTGTTGTGGTCTCCTGGGTCCTGTGTTGTAATCTCCTGGGTCATTTGTGTTTTGATCTCTTTTCCATTAGCCTCCTGTGTATTAATGGCTTGGGTAATGGGTTGTGTGATGACCTTGTGAGATTTATTGCTGTGGTATCCTTGGTCTTGTGCTGTGGTATCCTGGGTCATTTGCTGTGTTGGAACTTCTTGAGTTCTTGTGGTGTAATTTCCTGGGTTTTCTGATGTGACATCCTGAGCCGGTGGCTGTGATGTAGCATTCTGGGTTTTAGTCTGGCTTCGAGTTTGGGGTCTGGGTCTGTGTTCTTGGCGTGTGTCAGCTTGTTTGGTATTGGGGTTGGGGGGGTGCGACAGCTGATGAAGCAGCTGTGGTCTGTTTTCTGGATGGTGGTTGTCCTTTGTTTATAGGATGGGCTTGGGCCTGGGTGTGATGAGGGGGATTGGCGGTGGTGTCCTGTGTTGTTTTGGGTCTGGTGTTGGTTTTTGTGGCTGGGACTCGTTTGTTGGTGAGGGCTAGCTTCCAGATGTCTGGTAGGCAGGAGGTATCATCCCGTCTATTCATGTTATGGGGGTGTTTCTCTATCTTGATGGCTTCCCTGATTATTCTCTTGCTGGAGTGTTCAGTGTTGGATATTAATTTGGTTCCTTCAAAATTAATTTCATGTCCTGTGGCTTTAAGGTGATGGAAGAGGGAGGAAGTATTTTCTTCTCTTCTGACTGTGTTTTTGTGTTCTGCGATGCGTGCATTTATTCTCCTGTTGGTTTGTCCAATGTATGTGGCTGGGCAATTGTTGCATTGTATTTCATAAACTCCTTGGTTTTCTAGCTGGATCTTGTCTTTGGGGTTTCTTAGGATGTTGGCTATTTTTTGGTCAGTGCCGAAGGCTGTCCTGATATTGTGTTTGTGGAGAATTTTGCTGATTTTGTCTGTGGTGCCTTTGATGTAGGGGAGGAGTGTGATACCGTTGCCTTGTTCTGTGTCTTGGTTTTTGGGGGGATATCTCTTTTTGGATTAGATTGGTGATAGTGTTTCTTTGGAATCCATTGGAAATTAATACGTTAGTGAGGGTGTGTAGTTCTGTTCTCAAGTGGTCTTTGTCAGCTAGGCGTTTGGTTCTGGAGATGAGGGCCTTGGCTGCAGAGTTGATCTGTGCAGGGTGGTGATGGGATTGTGCATTTAGGTAGCAGTTGGTGTGTGTTTTTTTCCAGTAGATGGTGTGTCCTAGGGAGCCATTGGGTTTTTTGTAAATTAGGACGTCCAAGAAGGGAAGTTGGTTGTTGGTTTCTGTTTCCATGGTGAATTGTATTTTGGGGTGTAGGTTGTTAAGACATGTGAGGAGGTTGTCCAGTTTTTCTTTCCCATGTGGCCAAATTACGAAAGTGTCATCTACATATCTGAGCCAGAGTTTGGGTTTGTGTTTGGATTTGTCTAGATTGTTGATTTCAAAGTGTTCCATGTATAGGTTAGCGATGACGGGTGAGAGGGGTGATCCCATGGGTGCTCCTTCTATCTGTTTGTATCTTTGTCCATTGTGGATGGTATGTGTTGATTAGGCAGTGGTTGGTCAGATCTAGGATGTGTTTGGGAGGGTTGTATTTGTTTTGGATGGCTGTCAAGGCTTCTTTGATGGGTACTTGGGTGAAGAGGGATATAACATCGAAGCTCACGAGTAGGTCACTGGGTTGTAGGTTTTGTTTCTTTATTGTTTCTATGAAGTGGAAGGAGTTTTGTACGTGTGAAGTGATGGATTCTGTGTAGGGCTGGAGTTGTTTGGCAAGAAATTTGGCAAGATTCTGTAGAGGTGAGCCTATGGAGCTGACTATGGGTCTGAGTGGTATTCCTTCTTTGTGTATCTTGGGGAAGCCTGGGGCATCTGGATGATTTTTCTCTGGGGATGATTCTCTGCTGGATCTCTTCATTGATGGGAGATGCTTTTATTTTGGATTTGGTGGTTTTTTTCTAGGTAGGTGGTAGGGTCACTATTCAGAGTTTTGTAAGCGGGGTTTTGGAGTAGGCGGGATAGTTTGGAGTGGTAGTCCGATGTGTTCATTACAACTGTGGTGTTGCCTTTGTCTGCTGGGAGAATGACTATGTTGCTGTGTTTCCTCAGGTTGGTGAGTGCTTTTTGTTCTTCTCTGTGTAGGTTGCTTCTGGGTGGGTTGCTGGAGCAGAGACGTTGGTGACCAAGTCTGATTTTGTTGGCTGCATCTGGGTTGATTTTGGTTAGGCTAGCTTCAACTCCTCATATAATGTTTTCAATGGGGATGCATTTGGGCGCAACTGCAAAGTTGAATCCTTTGGAAAGGACATTGGTTTCTGCTATGGTGAGGGTTCTGTCTGATATGTTGTGTACTGTTTGTTTCATGTGTTGTTGTCGGGAAGGGTTGGGTTTCTGATGTTTCTCTAATCTGTGAAGTTTCCTAGTGTGTGTGTCTGTGTTGTGGGAGGTTTCTGTTTCGGCTCTCCAGAAGGCTAGTTGTTTGGATTTGTCCCAGAGTGCTGGGTGGATTTTGTTGCTGAGTTTGAGATGGAGTGTGAGTACGTCTCTGTTGGTTTGGTCTAGTAGGAATCTTTTCTTGTGGAGTTCATTTCTGATTAGGGCTAATTCCGTTCTTTTCAGGATCCTTTCAGTGGCTGAAGTTTTGGAATGGAATTTGAGTTGTAAGCATGTAGGGATCACATTTTTGTCTCGGCAATTGCGTAGGAATGTGAGATCACACAAGATAGGGGCTCTTCAGACTTCGAGTTTCTTGTAGGTCCTGGTTAGCCGGAATGTTTCCTCCCCAGACCAAAACCCAGAATGCTACATCACAGCCACCCGCTCAGGATATCACATCAGAAAACCCAGGAAATTACACCACAAGAACTCAAGAAGTTCCAACACAGCAAATGACCCAGGATATCACAGCACAAGACCAAGGTTACCATCACACAACTCATTACCCAAGCCGTTAATACATAGGAGGCTAATGGAAAAGAGACCAAAACACAAATGACCCAGGAGATTACAATGCAGGACCCAGGATACCACAACAAAAGAACTCAAAAGCCCATCACACAACCCATTACCCAAGCCGTTAAAACAGGAGAGACTAATGGAAAAAAGATCACTACAAAACAAACAACCCAGGAGATTACAGCACAAGATCCAGGATATCTCCACAACAAAACTCACAAGGCCACCACACAGCCCATTATACCAACATCAACTCCATCAAACAATCAAGAGGCAGCAGCGCAGCCCAGCCCAGCACACCAGCCCCCTCCACAAGTATTTATAGAGAGACGGCAGCTCCGATCACACACTGCTTGCATGGCACGAAGCCGAAAGCACCAGCCTGAGGATGGTGAGTAAAACCTCGCCGAAACATTGCCAAGATACTCTTAATCTTACATGGGAAAAGACCCGAACACACCTAGACCTACATACCTGTTCCTGTGAAAATCTACGAATATATATATATATATGTTATGTCCCACCTTCAAAAATAAACAGATAAGGCTGAAAGTAGCAGTCCTCGCAAACAAAGGCAGCAACCAGGAGTCTCCACCGATCACAGCTGTGGCCAGCCTCCACAAAACAATCCAAAATAATAGTTCCAACAAATCCAATTCCAACAAAAATACTACAGACCCAAATCCTCCAAGTCAAAGTCTTCAGCTCTCCTTGCAGACAATTTGTTCCCGACAGAATGCAGAGTCATTCCTCTTTCTTTTATTGAGCAGCAACTAATTAGGCTAATTACTGATCTGCCCTCCTCCTGTGCTCCCGTTGGTTTCTTCTCGTAAGGAGACGCCTGCTTCTGACATCCACCCAGCGATTATCTAAATTATTACTTTCACCTGAAGACTCCATAAGTTCCTCATTAACAACCGTTCCCGGCTGATAACCTGATTGAGAAGCCGAGGAGGTTGAAGGTTCAGGCCGGTCCTGCAAATCAAATGTGACCTCCCTTGTAATATTCGCCTCCTCATCATCATTGCAATCACTAATACTTGCTGATTCATACAAGTCCTCCTCGCTGGAGCTTTCATTCAAAAAACCTGTAGCTGGTGCCGGAATCACAACACTATCCCTCACCGCAGGGCCCTTCCCCCGAGTCTGACGATCTGGATGCGGTTTCGAAGGGAAGCGTGCATGAAAGTCTCGAAGCAGATCCGGAGCATGAATTGTAGACGCATCCGTCCAGGAACAAACCTCCGAATCATCTACTCTCCTCCCGACCAAGTACTGGAATCGACCCTTGAGCCAACGGGAATCAAGGACGCTGACCACCGTATCGTCAACAGCAGCCTTCTCAGGGAGCGATGATGACGGAATCGTTTCAGCAGAGTCACGTAGACGACAATCAGGAGAATCGGGAATCAAGAGAGATCGATGAAAGACGGGGTGAATACGCATAGAACGCGGCAAAGTGAGGCGGTATGCCACAGGGTTAATAACTGCCTCAATCGGGAACGGACCAATAAACCGATGATCAAGTTTCCTAATAGGGCGATCGACCTTCAGATGTTTTGTAGATAGCCACACTTTATCGCCCACAGCTAACGGAGGCGTTGCCCGACGGGACCGATCTGCAAACCGCTTATAATCTTCTTTTGCCTTGTTCAATTGTTGCATCAGTAGACGGCGAACTGCGTGTAGTTCTTCCAAAAACTCTCGGGTCTCAGGAACCGGGGAATCCAACATAGTTAATGGGAAGAAGCGCGGATGATAACCCATATTTGCAAAAAAGGGCGTGACACGAGTGGAGGTGTGCTGCGAGTTGTTAAACGCGAATTCTGCTAATGGGAGATATTTCGCCCAATCGTTTTGTCGCACATTGACAAAACATCTCAAATATTGAGTAAGAATCCCAATCACCTTCTCTGTCCCGCCATCAGTTTCTGGATGGTGCGCTGACGCTAAACATACTTTCACTTGCAAAGCCGCCATTAACTGTTTCCAAAATTGTGCCGTAAACTGGACCCCACGATCAGAAACCACTCTATCCGGCAGTCCATGTAAACGAAAGATATGCTGCAAGAATAACTGAGCCGTAGTGCGGGACGATGGCAATTTCCGACAAGGAATGAAATGGGCCATTTTAGTTAGCATATCCACTACCACAAGCACTGTTGTGAACCCCGACGAAGATGGTAAATGTGTCAGAAAGTCCATGGAGATCGCTCCCCATGGCCTACTTGGAGTCGGCAAGGGTTGCAAAAGTCCAGGGGGTGCACCTGACGCCGCTTTCGCTTGCCTACATTGAACGCAAGAAGCGACGTAAGAGGACACATCATGACGAACTCGAGGCCACCAGAAAGTCCGGGTGACTAAATGCAAGGTTTTGTGAAAGCCAAAATGACCAGCAGCAGGGTTATCATGACATTGTGTCATGATAAGGGCTCTCAACGGTCTGGTAGGTACATATATTAAACCCCGATGTCGAAGCAGATCGTCTTCAAAAGACCATGGAGAATTAGAGCCAACATCCCCCCGTCTCTGCTGCATCCACGCATCCAAATGTTGCGCCTCTCGTAGTCGGGCCCGCAAATCTACCGGTTCCTGTAGTACAGCTAGAGATTCCGGTGGTAACACCGTCCGTAAAGGAAGAGGATCTTCGGCACAAGTATACTCTGGTTTCTGAGATAACGCATCCGCCCTCCGGTTCTGTCCACTTGGAACGTAAGTAACAGAGAAATTGAATCTGGCAAAAAATAACGACCAACGAATCTGCCGTTGATTCAATTTCCTAGCCATGGTCAAATGCTCCAGATTTCGATGATCCGTCCGAACCTCCACCTTGTGCCGAGCCCCCTCCAAATGATGTCTCCAGGTCTCAAAAGCAGCCTTAATAGCTAACAACTCCTTTTCCCAGATGGTATAGTTGCGCTCCGAAGCTGTAAGCTTCCTAGAATAGTATGCGCAAGGAAACAGAAGTGCACCATCCTCCGAAGCTTGCAACAGCACTGCTCCGATAGCGACATTAGAAGCATCTGTCTCAACTACAAATGGACGATCCGGATCAGGATGTTTCAATATCGGCTCGGTTACGAATGCTTTTTTCAAAGTGTCAAAAGCCTGTTGTTGTGGAAGCCCCCACACAAATGGAACCTTCTTACGGAGAAGCTGAGTTATGGGGTCCATTATTTTCGCAAAACCTGGAATAAAAGTCCGATAATAGTTGGCGAATCCCAAAAGTCGTTGTACATCTTTGACCCGACGAGGAGCTTCCCAACTACACAACGCCTCAACCTTTTTGGGGTCCATAGCAATGCCCACGGGAGAAATGATGTGTCCCAAGAATTCTATTGACGACTGAAAAAAGCAACACTTTTCCAATTTAGCATAAAGTTTATGCTCTCGAAGACGCTGAAGCACTTGACGAACCTGCTGAAGATGTTGCTCTCTGGATCTTGAATAAATCAAAATGTCGTCCAAATATATGACAACAAACTTATCCAGCATGTCTCGAAAAATATCGTTCATCAAATGTTGAAATACAGCAGGAGCGTTGGTCAAACCAAATGGCATGACGGTGTACTCGAAATGACCATAACGAGTGCCAAAAGCCGTCTTCCACTCGTCTCCCTGACGCATCCGAACCAGATTGTAAGCTCCACGTAAGTCAAGTTTCGTGAAAATAGTAGCTTCCCGTAACCGCTCCATCAATTCGGAAATGAGCGGTAAAGGATAGCTATTTCTCACGGTGATAGAGTTCAAGCGTCTATAGTCACAACAAAGACGAAGTTCTCCCGACTTCTTCTTGACAAAGAGAACAGGTGCCGAAAGAGGGGACGACGAAGGTCGAATAAATCCCCGAGCTAGATTTTTATCTAAAAACTCTCGAAGTGCAACTAATTCGGGCTCGGACAATGAATACAACCTCCCCTTTGGCAATGGAGCACCCGGTATCAAATCCACGGGACAATCGTAAACACGATGTGGTGGTAATTGGTCTGCCTCCTGTTCACTGAAAACATCGGAGAAATCCGACAGCTCTGAAGGAATTGAGACAGCAGAAGCGACAACATGTTGGCCTGTGGAGACATGCCTCAGGTGATCCACACATTGCAGGCTTGGAAAAGAAACAGCATTCTGCGCCCAAGCCACCAACGGATCGTGTAAACGCAACCAGGATACTCCGAGCACCAAAGGAAGATGGAGGTTCGAGGTGACATAAAAACTTATCGCTTCCTCATGATCCCCAATACGCATGCGCAATGGTTGGGTGGCAAAGCGAATAGGTCCCGACTTGAGTTCACGCCCATCTACGGTTTCCACCTGCATGGGGGGAGTCACAGACACTAAAGGAACTTTGAAATGTTTCACAAAAGCATAGTCCATAAAGCTTGTCGTAGCCCCAGAATCCACCAGTGCCACAGCAGGAATTCCCTCCTTCCGGGATTGCAAGAATATATGAGTGTCCAAAAGTAAATGTCGAGGAGGGTCAGAATCTGCTTCGGCAATTTGGGATGAAAGTGGACGTTGTGCCCGACCTAAGGTTTCCCCGAGGTCGGGCCTACCCCGTTTCCCGATGGGCCAGCACTGGTTTCTGGTACAGGTCCCCGAGTCCCCTTCCGAGTACAAGAATTAACAAAATGTCCCAGACCCCCGCAATAAAGGCACAAGCCTTCCTGGAATCGTCTCGAACGTTCTTGCACCGTTAAGCGAGGGCGGAGTGCGCCTATCTCCATCGGCTCCTCTGCTGAGGTCTTGGATTGGTAAACCCTCATAGGCGGGATGCGTGCACGAGAAAACACAGATGGTTCCGCAACGGTCCGTTTACACCCACGTTGTTGTAAGCGAGCTTCAATACGTAAGCATTGAGTAATTAGTGTGTCCAAAGTCGAAGCACACTCTGCATGGACCAGCTCATCTTTGATGGCATCAGACAGGCCTTCCTGGAATGCAGCCATATGAGCCGGTTCATTCCAATTGGAGTCCATACACAACAAGCGGAATTCTGCCACGTATTCTTGCAAGGGACGTTTGCCCTGAGTAATATTCTTCAACTTTCTGTCCACAATTTGTGATTTAATCGGGTTCTCAAACATTATGTTCATCTGTTGAAGAAACCCCTGGAAATTGTCTAATAATGGGCTATCCTGTACTAATAAAGGAGTAGCCCATTTGGCAGCCTGCCCGGTTAACAAACTAATAACAAACCCCACTTTAACCCGGTCGGTTGGAAAATCTTCAGGCCTCACAGAAAAATACAGTTGGCACTGACCCAGAAATGTGGAAAACATGTCTGTTTGCCCAGAAAATTTTTCTGGCATAGCTACCGGGATTTTCCTCATAGGGGGTGCAGGGGAGGCTCCAGCTGCAGCTGAGACAGTTTGAGAATTGGTAACAAACGCTAACAATTGAGTTACCTGATTCTGAAGGGTCACGTTGCTCTGAAGTAACTGATTAATCTGTAACTGTTGCTGGTCAATCAATTGTTGCATTTGAGTTAAATCCATCGTTGCAAAGATGGTCTGTTTGGTCGGGAACAAAAATGTTATGTCCCACCTTCAAAAATAAACAGATAAGGCTGAAAGTAGCAGTCCTCGCAAACAAAGGCAGCAACCAGGAGTCTCCACCGATCACAGCTGTGGCCAGCCTCCACAAAACAATCCAAAATAATAGTTCCAACAAATCCAATTCCAACAAAAATACTTCAGACCCAAATCCTCCAAGTCAAAGTCTTCAGCTCTCCTTGCAGACAATTTGTTCCCGACAGAATGCAGAGTCATTCCTCTTTCTTTTATTGAGCAGCAACTAATTAGGCTAATTACTGATCTGCCCTCCTCCTGTGCTCCCGTTGGTTTCTTCTCGTAAGGAGACGCCTGCTTCTGACATCCACCCAGCGATTATCTAAATTATTACTTTCACCTGAAGACTCCATAAGTTCCTCATTAACAACCGTTCCCGGCTGATAACCTGATTGAGAAGCCGAGGAGGTTGAAGGTTCAGGCCGGTCCTGCAAATCAAATGTGACCTCCCTTGTAATATTCGCCTCCTCCTCATCATTGCAATCACTAATACTTGCTGATTCATACAAGTCCTCCTCGCTGGAGCTTTCATTCAAAAAACCTGTAGCTGGTGCCGGAATCACAACATATATATATATATATATATATATATATATATATATATATATATATATATATATATATATATATATATATATATATATATATATATATATATATATATGGATCTTTGGTTGTTCGGGTTTTCTCCTGCGTAAGATTCGAAGTATCTAGGCAACGTTTCGATGAAGTCTCATTCATCATCTTCAGGCTTCTGTCTCCAGCTCTGTGCTTCTCAGAGTGATGTGAGATTGCAGCTGCTTCTTCCTTTTAACTGCTAGTGGGGGTGTGACTTGATTGGGTGGGGGCTTGGCTGTGTTCTGATTGGGTGGGGGTGTGTTCTCATTGGTAGGGGTTTGGCTGTGTTCTGATTGGTTGGGGGTTGGCCGTGTTCTGATTGGTTGGAGGCGTGTTCTGTTCAGGTGGGGGCTTGGTTGTGCTCAGGTTAGTCTTAGTTGCTGAGGGATTTGAGTTGGTGTGCTGTGATCTTGCTGTTTGGCTTCGAGTTCGTGGTCGTGCTGCATCTTCATAGTGGGTGTCGGTTTGCTTCATGTATGGCTTGGAGGGGTTTGAAGTGGGTAGTGATGCAGCTGCAGTGCAGCTTCTGGTCCATGGTCGTGTCTCATCTTCTGAGTGGGTGTGAGTCTGTTTTCTACATGGAAGTGTGGTGGTGGCATCTTGTGTGGCTCTCATGGGTGTGGGTCTGGTGTCCTTCTTCATGTTAGGTACTCGTCTGTTCATGAGGGCGGGTTTCCAAATGGCTGGAAGGCGGGAGGTGTCATCTCGTTTGTTCATGCTGTGTGGGCGTTTTTCTATCTCTATGGCTTCTCTGATTATTCTCTGTTGAAGTGTTCGGTTTTGGCGATAGTTCTGGTATTTTTAAAATCAATTTCATGTCCTGTGGCTTTGAGGTGTTGGACCAGGGAAGAGGTCGTTTCTTCTTTTTTGATTGAGTTCTTATGTTCTTCAATGCGTGCACTTATTCTTCTGTTAGTTTGTCCAATGTATGTGGTAGGGCAGGCAGTGCAGGGATTTCGTATACTCCTTGGTTTTCTAATTCGATTTTGTCTTTGGGGTTTCTTAGGATGGTGGATATTTTTCTGTTTGTGCAGAATGCTGTTTTGATGTTGTGTTTTTGGAGGATCTTGCTGATTTTGTCTGTAGTGCCTTTTATATATGGGAGGAGGGCTTTGCCGTTTTCTTGTTCTCTGTCTTGGATTTTGGTTGGGGTTTCATTTTGGATTAGGTGGGTAATCTTCTTTCTTTGGAATCCATTGGCTGTAAGTATGTTGGTGAGAGTGTGTAGTTCGGTTTTTTGGTGTTGTTCATCGGCTAAGCATTTTGTTCTGGAGATGAGTGTCTTGGCTACGGAATTGATCTGTGCTGGGTGGTGGTGTGAGAGTGCATGTAGATAGCGGTTTGTATGTGTTTTCTTCTGGTAGATGGTGTGTCCTAGGGAACCATTGGATCTTTTGTATACCAAGACATCTAGAAAGGGAAGTTGATTGTTGGCTTCTGTTTCCATGGTGAATTGTATTTTGGGGTGTAGGCTGTTGAGGTGTGTGAGGAAGTTGTTCAGTTTTTCTTTCCCGTGTGGCCAGATTATGAAGGTGTCATCTACGTATCTGAGCCAGAGTTTGGGTTTGTGGTCGTATTTTTCTAGAGCTTGTGTTTCAAAGTGTTCCATGTAGAGGTTTGCGATGACAGGTGAGAGGGGTGATCCCATGGGTGCTCCTTCTATTTGTTTGTATTTTTGTCCATTGTAGGTGAAGTATGTATTGGATAGGCAGTGGTTGGTCAGATCTAGGATGTGCTTGGGAGGGTTGTATTTGTTTTGGATGGCTGTCAAGGCTTCTTTTATTGGCACTTGGGTGAAGAGGGATATGACATCGAAGCTTACTAGTAGGTCGCTGGGTTGTAAGTTTTGTTTCTTTATGATCTTGATGAACTGGAATGAGTTTCTTACGTGTGAGTTGATGGATTCTGCATAGGGTTGTACTTGTTTGGCGAGAAATTTGGCCAGGTTTTGTAGAGGTGAGCCTATGGAGCTGACTATTGGTCTGAGTGGGGTTCCTTCTTTGTGTATCTTGGGAGACCATAAAGCTTAGGGCATCTGGATGATTTATCTCTGGGTATGATTCTTTGCTGGATTTCTTCACTGATGGGGAGGCTTTTATTTTGGATTTGGTAGTTTTTTCTAGGTAGGTGGTGGGGTCTGTCTTTAGGGGTTTGTATGTGGGGTCTTGGAGTAGGTTGGTTAACTTGGTTTGGTAGTCAGATGTGTTCATAACCACTGTCGCGTTGCCCTTGTCTGCTGGTAGGATTATTATGCTGGTGTCTTCTTTCAGGTTAAGTAGTGCAGTTTGTTCTTCTTTGGATAAGTTGCTTTTGGGTGGTTTGCTAGTGCAGAGGATGTTGGTGATTTCGAGTCTGATTTTGTTAGCATCGTCAGGGTTGGTTTTGGTCAGGCTGGTTTCAACTCCGCATATGATGGTTTCTGTGGGGATGTGTTTGGGAGCGACAGCAAAGTTGAATCCTTTTGAAAGGACCTTGGTTTCAGCTTCAGTGAGGATCTTGTCTGAGATGTTGTGCACTGTTTGTTTCATGTGTGGCTGTGGGGGGGGAGGAGTTGGTTTCTGGCATTGTTGTAGTTTCCTGAGTTTGTTGGTGTGTGTGTCTGTCTTGAGGGTGGTCTGTGTTTCGGTTCTCCAGACAGCGAGTTGTTTGGATTTGTCCCAAAGTAGGGGGTGAATCTTGTTGCTGAGTCTGAGGTGGAGTGTGAGGAGATCTTTGTTGATTTGGTCTAGGAGAAACCTTTTGTGTGAAGTTCATTTCTAATTAGGGCCAGTTCTGTTCTTTTTAGGATGCGTTTGGTGGCTGCTGTGTTGGTGTGGAATTTCAATTGGAAGCTTGTGGGAATTAAATTTTGATCTCGGCAGTTGCATAGGAATGCAAGGTCACATAAAATGGAGGCTCTTTGGACTTCAGGTTTTTCATAAGTCCTGGTCAGATGGTGGGTTTCCTCCCGTAGAGGTGCAATATTTGTTTTCTGAGGTTCTCAGGTATTTGTATGTGGATCTTTGGTTGTTCGGTTTTCTCCCGCGTAAGATTGAAGTATCTAGGCACGTTTGATGAAGTCTCATTCATCATCTTCAGGCTTCTGTCTCCAGCTCTGTACAGAGGTGGAGACAGAAGCCTGAAGATGATGAATGAGACTTCATCAAACGCTGCCTAGATACTTTGAATCTTACGCGGAGAAAACCCAACAACCAAAGATCCATATATATATATATATATATATATATATATATATATATATATATATATATATATATATATATATATTATAAGGATTAAAATGCAGCAAATTATATATAAGAAATTATAATTATATATTCTTATATATAATTTGCTGCATTTTATAATGGGCCCTTTATAATGGCCTTTTATAAAATTGGTTCGGCCCTCAAACGCAGATCTGATTTTCCATGTGGCCCCCGACAGAAATTAATTGCCTACCCCTGCCCTATGGGATCACCACTGTCACCCGTCATTGCAAACCTGTTCATGGAAGAATTCGAATCCAGAGCCTTAGCTAATGCCACCCACAAACCCAAACTATGGTTAAGATACATCGATGACACATTTGTGATTTGGCCCCATGGAAAAGAAAACCTAAACAATTTCCTAACACACCTAAACAGCACACACCCCAAAATCAAGTTCACCATGGAAACAGAAACAAACGAACAACTACCATTCCTAGATGTACTAATCAACAAAAAAACAGATGGCACACTAGGACACACCATATACCAGTAGAAAACACACACCAACTGCTACCTCAACGCCCAATCCCACCACCACCCAGCACAGATAAACTCTGTGGCCAAAACACTAATTTCCAGAACCAAACGCCTGGCAGACAAGACACACATAAAGACTGAACTATGCACCCTGACTAAAGTACTGATAGCTAATTGCTTCCACAAAAGCAAAATCACTGGCTTGATCCACAAAAACACATTGAGACATAATGGAGACCTAGAAGATGAAGAGACCTATGGAACAGCTGTCCTGCCTTACATAAGAGGTACTACAGACAAAATCAGTAAGATACTACACAGGCATCACATCAAGACTGCCTTCAAAACAGACAGAAAAATAGCAGCCATCCTAAGAAACCCCAAATATAAAATTGACCTGGAAAACCAATGCATATATGAAGTCCCCTATGCATCATGCCCTGCCACATACATTGGAGAGACCAACTGAAGAATAAGTACCCGCCTGGATGAACACAAAAATGCAATAAAAAAGCTGGAACACACTTCCTCACTAGTCCAACACATGAAAGCAACAGGTCATAGCATTGACTTCAATGGCACCAAAACCCTAGCCACTATAGAAAACCCCAGCCACAGAATTATCAGAGAAGCCATAGAGATTGAAAAAAGACCTGAAAGCATGAATAGAAGAGATGATTCCACCAGACTGTCAAATATTTTGAAGCCTGCACTCACAAACAAAAAAATCTCTACACCACAAGCCAGGCAAACACCTGGGCACAAAGAGATCCCCCCTGATACCTCCAGCTCAAACCCCAACCAGGCACCCAGATGAAACCTAGCTTCCTAATAAATGATAGCCATCCATTTACTCAGAGCCAAGCCGCACTAAAAGCCTCCAAGACAGGAAACACAATGTTGCCAGCCAATCAAGACAAAAAAACCACTACAAAACAAACAGAAGATATTAGAAACACCAATCAAGCAGAACACAGCAAACTCCAAGACCAATAAACACAGACCAAGACTCCCAACCAATTAGAATGAAGAAAAAACCATTCTGGCACAGCAGTAGGCTAGCCCCAAATTTAAAACGGAAATGGCTGTGAAAGTCTGACTCACAGATGAACACAGTACAGAAGCCTGATGATGGCAGATGAGATTCTGCCGAAACGTTGCTACAACTTTAAAAGCACAACTATAATGATGTGGGAAAATACCCAAAGAAAGCTGAATACCATACATGTAAGTACCCGCAAAAACTTAAGAAAACATATGTATATGTATGTGTTCTGTCTCACTTTTCTTCTTTCCCAAAAGATGAAAAAATACAAACTTACACAAACACAGGCAGGCAAGCTGGCTCGGACTTCACAGAGTTAATTCTTTGGACCTGATAATATCCTTGGCATTCCAACACCCTCTGCCTGCCAAGTCCGAACTGATAACAAATACAAATCTACTCACAGAAAATTACAAGGCAGTCCACAAAAATCATTCACGAAGAAAATCTGAAGTAAGATTAAACTTTGTCCAGTACAAAGTTCCAGCCGAAAACACACCCACTTTTATCCCCTGTGGGGTGTGGCTCAATGACTCAGCTCACTCTCTGACCCTCCCACGGCTCCTACATTGCTGCTCACGTTTCTCCCTACGACGCTGCTTAGGATCAAGCCAACACTCTTCCTTTTTACTCCCTGTCAGGGGCTGCTCCGATATGCCTTCCTCCTGATTAATCTCAGGCTGTTCCTCTCGGTTGTCTGATGAAACCTGAGGCATTATCAGGGAGGAAGGCATTGCCAGAGAGGAAGGTCCTGGGGAGGAAGGCATTCCCAGTTCCTCCTCCTGATCTTCCAGGTCTTCTTCCTCTGACAGCATAGGCTCGGAAATTGGGGCGACAACATGTATGTATGTATGTATGTATGTATGTATGTATGTATGTATATTTACCCAATAGTAGTTAAGATATTATTATGGTTATATTGTTATAAATTTTTATAATGGGTTAAAAGGAGTAAATAGGGAAAATGTATAAGTAAAGGGGTGGCAAGCTCGAATTGGTAATAAAAGGGGAAAAACCTTTGAATGGAATAATTGTATGTGGAAAACATTGCAAATGTGACAGATGTAAGAATACATGTATAATTATTGTAAAAATTGAATAAGAACATAGATAATATTGTTTAACATGACAGGAGAATATTTAAAGAAAAATGAAATAAGCTACAATATGAAATTAGATTGTATAAAATAAGAGCTATGAATATAGAAATTGAGTAAGAATATGGAAAATATCGTTAAATAATGTATGAGATTATTTAAAGAAAAAAGTAATATTATGATTTTAATTTGGATATAAAAGTTGATATGTAATTATGGTCACGTTTGAATGGAAATGTAAAACCCGGAAACACATTGTTCACCTAATGAGATGTTTTATAAAAGATAAAAAATAAAAAAATTATTTAAAGAAACAGTTGGAAGGGACCTTGTAGGTCATCTAGTCCAACCCCCCACCCAAGCGGGAGACCCTACACCATTTCTGACAAATGGCAGTCCAATCTCTTCTTGAAAGTCTCAAGTGATGGCGCTCCCACAACTTCCAGGGGCAAGCTGTTCCACTGGTTGATTGTTCTCACTGTCAGAAAGTTTCTCCTTATTTCCAGGTTAAATCTCTCCTTATTCAGTTTCCATCCATTATTCCTTGTCTGGCCTACAGGCACTTTAGAAAATAGCTTGACCCCTTCCTCCCTGTGGCAGCCCCTTAAATATTGGAAGACCGCTATCATGTCTCCCCTGGTCCTTCTCTTCACTAGACTAGCCATGCCCAGTTCCTGTAATCGTTTTTCATATGTTTTAGTGTCTAGTCCCTAATCATCTTGGTTGCTCTTCTCTGTACTTTTTCTAGAGTCTCAACATCTTTTTTATGATGTGGTGACCAAAACTGGATGCAGTATTCTAGGTGTAGTCTTACTAAGGCTTTATAGAGTGATATCAGTACATCACTTGATCTTGACTGTATCCCTCTGTTAATGCAACTTGGGATTGCATTAGCTTTTTTGGCTGCTGCTGCACACCGCTGGCTGACATTTAATTGATTGTCCACTAAGACTCCAAGATCCTTCTCACAGTTACTTCTATTGAGCCTGGTTTCACCCAGTCTATATGTGTACTTTTAGTTTTTCTTGCCTAAGTGTAAGACTTTACTTTTCTCTACATTGAATTTCATTTTGTTAGATATGGCCCAGTGTTTTAGTCCATCAAGATCCATCTTCTTGGGTATTAGCTATTCCTGCCAGCTTAGTATCATCTACAAATTTGGTAAGTTCCCCTTCTATTCCCTCATTTAAGTCATTAATGAAGATATTGAAGAGTACTGTGCCTCAGATGAAACCTTGTGGCACCCAGCTGCTTACTTCCCTCCATGTAGACTTAGACCCATTAAGGACTACTCATTGAGTATGGTTTGTCTGCCGCTGTGGATCCATCTGGTGGTGGTGCTATCTATCCCACTTTTTCCTGGCTTACCAAGAAGTAGGTTGTGGTCTACTTTGTCAAATGCCTTGCTTAAATCTAAGTATATTATGTCCACAGTATTTCGCTGGTCTACTAATTTAATCACTGTATTGAAGAATGAAATAAGATCTGTTTTTAACAAACCCATGCTATTTGCTAGTTATTACTTTACTTGTTTCTAGATGTTGGTAGATCTGTTTTTTTAAAATTATCTTTTCCAGTATCTTCCCGGGTATTGATGTTAGGCTGATTGGTGTGCAGTTTCCTGGGTCTGTTTTTTTCCCTTTTTTTGAAGATGGGAACCACATCAGCTCTTTTCCAGCCCTCTGGTCGTTCCCCGGTGCTCCAGGATTTTTGAAAGATACGGTGCAGTGGTTCTGAGATGACCTCTGCCAGCTCTTTTAAAACTCTTGGGGTGTAATCCATCAGGCCCCAGTAACTTGTATTCATCAAGATCAGACAGGTGTTCTTACTAATTTTTTTGCTTATTTTAACTTTTATTTCTGCTCTGTCTTTTACAGTTATGTTTTTGGTAGGTTGAGCTATAGTTTCTTTTTGCGTGAAGACAGATGCAAAGAATGAGTTAAGCAGCTCTGCTTTCTCTCTATTGCCTGTTACTTCCTTGCCATCTCTTCTCTTTAGTGGACTGACTGTTTCCTTGATTTTTTTTCTTGTTATCTATATGTTCGAAGAAACTTGACTTTTGTTGCAAGTCTGTTCGTTCTGAGCCTTTGCTTTCCTGACTTTGTCTTTGCAGATTCTGGATATTTGCTGATATTCTGCCTTAGTTGTATGTCCTTCTTTCAATTTTTTGTACTTGTCCTTTTTTTCTTTAAATTTGCCAGAGATTTTTGTGCAGCCATGCTGGTTTCTTCTTGGATTTCTTGATATTTTTTTTCTCAGTGGTATTGTGCTGGTCTGGGCTTCTATGATTGTACTTTTCAGTTTCCCAAAATTCTTGAGTTTTTTTTTCCCCTTTATGATTTTCATCCATGGAATCTTTCCCAAGTTCTGAGTTTATTAAAATCAGCTCTTTTAAAATCTAAGGCTCTGGTGTTATGTTCTATTGCTTGTGTTTGTGTTATGTTGAATTCTAGTATGACATAGTCACTCTCACCCAAGGTTCCTGCAGTTTCAACTCCCTCTATCACTTCTTCTCTGTTTGTAAGAATTAAGTCCAGTATTGCTGTCCCTCTAGTTCCATCCTCTACCTTTTGGACAACAAAGTTGTCAGCTAGGTTGGTTGGGAACCTATTTGATTTCTCACTTGGTGCAGAATTACTTTTTCAATTGATATCAGGATAATTGAAGTCCCACATTACTATTGTAGTGTGTTTCCTGCATATGTTAGTTGGTTGGCAAAAAGGACATCTATTTTTTCTGCTTGATTGGGTGGCCTATAATATACACCTATGGCCATGTCATTCTTTTTTTCTTTTATATTGACCCATATGCATTCTAGGTGGTTTTCATCTTTGGTTTCATGAATTTCTGTACCAATATAGTGGTCCTTTACATACAGTGCAACTCTACCTCCTCTTTTATGGGGTCTGGTTTTTTGAACAGTTTGTATCCTTCTACCAGTATGTTCCAATCATGGGTTTCATCCCACCAAGTTTCTGTTATTCCAACTATATCATATCTATCTTCATGTATTCGTAGTTTGAGTTCACTCTGTTTGTTCCCCAGACTTTGTGCATTTGTATATAGGCATTTGAGATCTTTGTCTGATGTGTGTTTACTGTCTACATAACCTGTGTTGTGCCTGACCGCCCCTATTTTCTTGCCACCTGTTTGATTAGTGCACATGGTATGGCACTCACTATTAAATTCTTGAATTTGCTTGACAGCAAGGTTGATTATAAATTATAAAAGGCTCTAAATCTTTAAGAGTATCTGGTAGGATTCAGCAATTTTGAGTATCTGCAGGTATTCTTCAGTGACTTAGATTTCAAGTCAGATTTTGATTTTCACTTCTGCTAATAATCATTTGATTTTTTTGTAACTGGAAAGCCTCATAATAAAAAGATAACTTTGGAATCCCAACTCCATCACTCTGGGGATACTGTAACTGTCGTAAAATGGTCATAAGTCACTTTTTCAGTGCCATTGTAACTTTGAACTTTAAATGAACTATTGTAAGTTGAGGGCTGCTTGTGTTATTACAACATTAATGTTGTAGCCAAGTAATTTTTAATTTTAACTATATTACTCTTTTAGACTACCTGCTGTTATTGAACCCATTCTTCTAAATAGGATCCTAAGTTACCTAAGGCAAATGTTATGAGTGGTTTAAGTCAGATACTGATCCTAAGAAATAATGTATCTGTACTTTAAATATTAAAGATAACTTCAGTATATAACTGAATTTAACACTATCTGGCAAAATTAAGTGTCATTTCATTCAGTGTGTAAAGCAATTATGTAATATGAGTAATTGAGATATACCTTGATGGAACACTCACAAACATCCTTCTCATCCATTTAATTTTATTCATTAAATTTATGTGCCGCCCATCTTGTCCAGAGATGATTTCATTTTGATTTTAGTGAAATTGAAATTAATTGAATTTAACTTCAAGCATATTTTCCTCAGGACAAAAATGCTTCAATTTTACTGGCTCTAGGATGCTAACAACTAAAAATAGTGTATTTGCAGCTAAGTAGTTAGGTTCCTTGTAATAAATATATAAAATAAAATCTAGAATCCTAGGTATATAAACATTGTCTATTAACAGTACTACCGATGTATCTTTTTGAAGTTTTTTTTTAATGTAACTGACAATCTGCCTTTAGTGTATTTTGGTATGGAGAATATATAGATAGTCTTAAACTTACAACAGTTCATTTAATGATCAAAGTTACAATGACAATGAAAAAAAGTGTCTTATGAACATTTTTCATAGGTACCTTTGCAGAATCCCCATGATCATATGATCAAAATTTAGATACTTGGCAACAAGTTCATACTTAGTACCATCGCTGTGTTGCAAAGTCATATGATCATCTTTTGCCACCTTCTGACAAGCAAAGTCAATGGGGAAGCCAGATTCACTTAACAACTGGATTACTAACTTAGCAACTGTAGTAATTCACTTAAATGAGTTAAAACTCATTTAACAAATGTCTCACTTAACAACATAAATTTTGGGTTCAATTGTCATCATAAGTCGAGGACTACCTGTAAATTAGCTGCAGTATTATATGTACCAACGATTTTATTAATGAATACAAATGAAATTAAACATGTTTTATTTAGTTAGTAAATAAAGAGAAACAATAAAAATCAAGAAAAATTAGAAGGGAAAATCATTGCAAAAAGGGACCCCTCCAGATGTGGTATTCAGCAGGTTCTGACCAGTTCTGGAGAACCGGTAGTGGAAATTTTGAATAGTTCAGAGAACCGGCAAATATCACCTCTGACTGGAGATTTTACAATATCTTTCCCCTGCCATGCCCACCAAGCCACGCTCACAGAACCGGTAGTAAAAAAATTTGAATCGCACTACTGGACCCCTCATTTTTAATAATAGAACAAGAAGTTAAGACTGGTAAAACCAGCATTTGCACAGGTTTAATAAAGTTATATCCAGATTTCTATGTTTATAAATTGCACAAAGGGTGAAAAATATGAAAAACTGTTTTGACCTATATTGATGGTAACAATTTGTGAAAATGTTATTATTAAAAAGATGGCATTTCAACTTTTTAAAATCTATTATTTGTTGTATTATTTTGTAAATAACACAGAAGTTTTATTTTACTCCCACTTTCCTCTAGAAGACATGTGAAGTGAAACCTTCAAAGCTTGGATCCTACTTTTCCCAATCTGAATTTACATGCATTGTAAGATGACATTTATCTGCAAAAATGTAATTGGGGAAATGGTTCCCTTGGGTACTCTGTAGCGTCAAAAGTGAGTCCTTCCAGTGGGGGGACGAGTCTTAAAACCGATGGCAGTTTTTCAGTGAGCTTTTAAGTATCTTTTATGCTAGGATTCTAAAGATATATATCTGTTTAAAATCTCAGTTCTGACATTTAAATAGAAATGGATGAATCTATTATTTTCATCTGTTCTGTTTCTATTTTCCAAATTATAAATTATCTTTCACCTTTCTACCACAGTTGGTTAAATATAACAAAAGAACACAAAATTGATTTTAAATTTTGTACATGCCTTTAAGTATCTTTTATGCTAGGATTCTAAAGATATATATCTGTTTAAAATCTCAGTTCTGACATTTAAATAGAAATGGATGAATCTATTATTTTCATCTGTTCTGTTTCTATTTTCCAAATTATAAATTATCTTTCACCTTTCAACCACAGTTGGTTAAATGTTACATGTTTACTTTTTCCTTAGCATAAATTAAAAGCTCTTTTCTTTTATATGCACTATATTGCATACATTTAATTTTCAAATTGCATTGCAATACCCTGAAAAATAAATACTGTTAGTAGTATCAGTCTATAAAATTTGAATCAAATAAATTTCTCTTCCATGCCTAAATTCAACACATACTCATGCAGCATTGATGAAATATTCATTAAAACGTTTCTATGGCTTCTCTCCTCTTCTTTGAAGCGAACCATTCATATAATATTCATTGTCAGAAAAGGAAACAGGACTTCTGTGCACACAATGACAACTGTATCTTTCTTACATCTTCAAGAGTCGTAAAATCTCCCAGGTATGCCTATCCTAGAATTGTTGCAACATAAGGAGATGTAATCTAAGTCTGCTTAGAAGTTTTTGAGATGCAAATCCGGATGCTGAAAAGTAGTTGTCCAGCATATGAGGGAATGGGGCAGGCACATTGTGGGGAATGAATAGCAAAAAAACAAAACGAACATTTTAAGACGGATATAGAAGCCAGCCTCCTAACATTTCAAAATCTGAAAGCCAATAAAAATATGAAACTGAGTTAGTCCTTAGTTAGAACACACGACAGGTATGCCCATGGCACAGGCACAGGAAATTATTTAAATGTTTACACAGTACGTTTTGGATCCTGATTTATTTATTAAAATGTTGAGCATTCCACAAATTGTAATTGTATAGGCAATAAGTAAAAAACCTATCCATAAAACCAATGAACTGATAAAATACAGTTTTAACCAAAATATATTGTCTCTCCAACATTTACTTTACCAAGCATACACTATAATCTTAAAACCAGAAGTGAGGCATATTCAAAAGTAATAGTTATAGAATTTTCAATTCTGCACAATTTTCTCCAAAAGTATATTCCAAGCTCTTTACAATACAAAAAAATAAGTTGTGAGACTTCTTCCAATTTTGAAGAAAATATATAAATATATCAAGATAATTATCTAATTTTTTTAAAATATAGCCATTTTTTAATATTCTCTTTTAAAAATGGCACTCTGATTGAGCAACCAATTTATAACCAAACACAAACAAATATAAAAAAATGTTTTAACTTTAGATAGCCTGTGCCTTGTGCATCCTGAGGTTGGGAAAAATGGGATCACTAAGAAAGCAGGATATATAGAAATATGTACAATTTTAGAATTGGTGAAGACAAGACAATGTACTCTTGTCAGAATATTCACAAAAACTTACAGAACAGAATGTAAAAAATCAGCATGTTAGTTAACATGACATTGCTATCAATCAATGCATCAGTGAAATTTTGCTTATAAAAACAAAAGCTGTTGAAATTTTTTTTGCAATACATCTTTTATCAGGTAATTTGGTTATAAAATTATCAGCTAAAGAATTTTTGTTTAAATATATTTGTATTAGCATAGTATATGATTGGGGCACCCATAATTACTAGGATACAATAGTTGGTGGTGATAGTATACTGGAAATAATATCCAGTATAACATCCCAAACACTTGGAATGTTTGAACAAAATAGTCATTTTCAGATAAATACCTACTGGAATTCTTAGAAAACAGAAATTAAACCAATCCAGATGGAGAATTTTTATATTATTATTTTATACAGGTAGTCCTCAACTTATGGCCATAATAGAGTCCAAAATTTCAGTTGTTAAGGGAGAGATTTGTTAAGTGAATTTTGCTCCATTTTACAATCTTTCTTGCCTCATTGTTAAGTGAATCCCAGAGGTTGATAAGTTAGTAACCTGGCTGTTAAGTAAATCTAGCTTCCCCATTGACTTTGCTTATCAGGTCACAAAAGGTGATCACATGACCTCAGGAAATAGCAATGGTGATAAATATGAACCAAGCAGCTGAATTTTGATCACATGATCATGGGGATGCTGCAAAGGTGGTAACTGTGAAAAATGGTTATAAGAAATTTTCAGTCCTATTGTAACTTTGAACGGTCACTAAACAAACTGTTCTAAGTCGAGAATTACCTGTATTTAAGAGTAATATATATCTTAGTATATATGCTGTAAGAAAAATGTTTTAACAAACATGTTAATGCAAGCCAAAATAAAATATTTACCTTTTTAAAAATTCAAGTTGGAAATCTATTTTAAGCATCAAGTAGCATTTTTCAGAAGCTTGCTTACATATTGAAATTACTTTAAAATGCTTTCACAACTATATTGTAAGATGAAACTAGATAGTAATGCATTCTAAGGGCA
This sequence comes from Pseudonaja textilis, assembly GCF_049901715.1. NCBI lineage: Eukaryota > Metazoa > Chordata > Lepidosauria > Squamata > Elapidae > Pseudonaja > Pseudonaja textilis. The sequence continues at coordinate 166,328,070 of NC_141990.1, forward strand.
GCTTACGTGTAGAAATATTGCTTATACACAGCAGTCTTGATTAACCATTACGTATGATCTTAAAAATCAATTGTTCTTCCAGAAAGTTTAAAAAAATCAAAAGAAAAATTTTCAACAGCAGCTTCATTCTAGAAGGAATCCAATACTTTTGAGAAAATAACAAATATAGGCAGGATGATTTAGTATTTGTGATCTGAATTTAAAATACAATCACTATGCGATATCCAAATTTAGATTCCAGATAAAGTTACTTCTTCAAACACAATGCACCCTAAAACTCCATGTGCAGTTTCCAAAAAATGGTTCTACACAAAGATTCTTCAGAGAAGTTAAGGGGAAATTGAAAATCTTAACAAACAGCAGGAGTGCCTATTTGGTTCCACACTGCTTTGGGATGAGTTTTGATATTGCTTAGTTTACCAACAAGATATCAAAGACGAACTTCATGTACAAGATAAACTTTTTTCAATGATTGACACTGCTTTTACAAGGGAAAACAATGCTCTGCTTGAGAAAAATATATAGCAAGTTGCATAATTGGGCTTTTACTACTTAAAAAAAGTTTTAACTTAACATGTAATGTACAGAATCCTCACTCACAATATGAATTACTTCTTGAACTATTGTTTGACTTTGAAATTGTTCCGTTTCTAATTCTGATGTATTATCTTGAAAAGCCAATACATCAGAACATTTTTCTCCCTTTCCAGCCCTCTTAAAGACAATCCCAAAGCAAGTGTATATGATCTGGGCAGCATTATTTCACAGTGCAAAAAAGATTCTTGTCTATAGTCACTTCCCATGTTTTTACTTTGGAAGAAGTCCTTACAGAGATTCTCTGCCTTTTTTCTGGAACACTCATTACAGATGCAGTGTTCAAAAATGTCCTTTTTGACTTCCTTGACACTGTCAACTTTTTAATATCAGCTTTTTTTTTCTGAAGATATTTTTTTATGGTAGTGCTCTTTGAGTGGTGCCTGAGAATAGATGATTTAAGAGTACAAGATTTGTTTTTAACTTTTCCTTCTATTTGCTGAGTTGTACTTCTGGGTGGTTGTTTTGTACTGCCTTTC